>NW_026099437.1:0-2500 GCF_024542735.1 Bombus huntii
TTTAACCGGCTCGGAATTTTTCTATGTTCAACGACCGGTCGTGTCGGTCCAAACGTTTTTATATCCGTCTGCCGACGATATAAACGCTTAATCCCGACGTATTTATCGAGTTATAACGATTTCTTGTAAAATATTCATACTTCTAACACTTTTTAACGAGTTATTTGGAGGGGATCTTTCGGCCTTTTCGTAGCAGTGCGAAAAAATTCTAAGTTCCAACGTCCCGGTCACGTTGGTCCGGAGGATGAAATTTTTTAAAAAAATAAAGTGAAATTGTTACGTTCGACTAGATTTCGTCGATACGTAACGATTTCACGCAAAATTTCGATACGTTATAACGCTTTTTTAGCGAGTTATTTCGAGTTGAACTTTCGGTACTTTCGTAACGGGGCGAAAAAATTCTAAGTTCCAACGTCCCGGTCACGTTGGTCCGGAGGATGAAATTTTTAAAAAAATAAAGTGAAATCGTTACGTTCGACTAGATTTCGTCGATACGTAACGATTTCACGCAAAATTTCGATACGTTATAACGCTTTTTGGCGAGTTATTTCGAGTTGAACTTTCGGTACTTTCGTAACCGGGGCGAAAAAATTCTAAGTTCCAACGTCCCGGTCACGTTGGTCCGGAGGATGAAATTTTTTTAAAAAAAATAAAGTGAAATCGTTACGTTCGACTAGATTTCGTCGATACGTAACGATTTCACGCAAAATTTCGATACGTTATAACGCTTTTTGGCGAGTTATTTCGAGTTGAACTTTCGGTACTTTCGTAACGGGGCGAAAAAATTCTAAGTTCCAACGTCCCGGTCACGTTGGTCCGGAGGACGAAATTTTTTAAAAAAATAAAGTGAAATCGCTACTTTCGACTAGATTTCGTCGATACGTAACGATTTCACGCAAAATTTCGATACGTTATAACGCTTTTTGGCGAGTTATTTCGAGTTGAACTTTCGGTACTTTCGTAACGGGGCGAAAAAATTCTAAGTTCCAACGTCCCGGTCAGGTTGGTCCGGAGGACGAAATTTTTTAAAAAAATAAAGTGAAATCGCTACTTTCGACTAGATTTCGTCGAAACGTAACGATTTCACGCAAAATTTCGATACGTTATAACGCTTTTTGGCGAGTTATTTCGAGTTGAACTTTCGGCCTTTTCGTAGCGGTGCGAAAAAATTCTAAGTTCCAACGTCCCGGTCACGTTGGTCCGGTGGACGAAATTTTTTAAAAAAATAAAGTGAAATCGCTACTTTCGACTAGATTTCGTCGAAACGTAACGATTTCATACAAAAGTTCGATACGTTATAACGCTTTTTGGCGAGTTATTTCGAGTGAACTTTCGGTACTTTCGAACGGGGCGAAAAAATTCTAAGTTCCAACGTCCCGGTCACGTTGGTCCGGAGGACGAAATTTTTTTAAAAAAATAAAGTGAAATCGTTACGTTCGACTAGATTTCGTCGATACGTAACGATTTCACGCAAAATTTCTATACCTTATAACGCTTTTTCCGAGTTATTTCGAGTTGAACTTTCGGTACTTTCGTAACGGTGCGAAAAAATCTAAGTTCCAACGTCCCGGTCACGTTGGTCCGGAGGACGAAATTTTTAAAAAAATAAAGTGAAATCGCTACTTTCGACTAGATTTCGTCGATACGTAACGATTTCACTGATAATTTCGATGCGTCATAACGCTTTTTCTCGAGTTATTTCGACTCGAACGTTCGAACAGTGGCGAATATTTCAAAGTCCCTGCGACGCAACGATACGCTCTTACGCGTTGCTCGCTCGCTCCGCTCGCTCGAAAAAAAAATAGCCCAACCCAAAACCAATCCCTTTCGCGTTCGTTCTTCGATTTCATCGAAATCTTCGTTCGAACGCTCGGGATCGGTTTTGGGTTGGGCTATATTCGTCCGAGCGAGCGCAGCGAGCGAGCATTTGTCGCGATTATTTTCCTCGTTTTCGTCTCTCTCGTGAAACGGGAAAAAACGTGGAAAACGGGAAAAAAACGGGAAAAAACGGGAAAAAACGCGAAGAAACGGGAAAAAACGCGAAAAAACGTTTAAAAATATTTGAAAAAGCGCGCGCGCGCGCGCGCGCAAGACGAGCTGCGCAGAACGGCGTACCTTAAGAGAGTGTTACCTACTCCGGCGCATACCCGCTGATTCGGAGGTGCGCGCGCAGCGGTAGCACGAGCGGCTAAGTCCAGCGGCGTATTGCTTTTTACTGGCACGCGACAAAGTTGCAGCGGCGTATCGCTTTCTATTCGTGCGTCTCGTTGTTTGATTTAAAGGAAAAAAAAAATCGCTACGCACGACCATCGGCCGTACGTAGCGAAATTATTTTTTTTAACCGCAGGAGACAAAGTCCCAGCGGCGTATTGCTTTCTGTTTGTACGCGACTAAGTCCAGCGGCGTATTGCTTTTTACTCGCACGCGACTAAGTCCAGCGGCGTATTGCTTTATGCTCGTACGCGACTAAGTCCAGCGGCGTATTGCTTTCTGTTTGTAC
>NW_026099437.1:7500-20000 GCF_024542735.1 Bombus huntii
TCGGATCCTCCCGAACACTACATTTCCCAACGGCGGAACCGCGGGATTCAGTGCTGGGCTAATTCCTGTTCGCTCGCCGCTACTAAGGAAATCCTTGTTAGTTTCTTTTCCTCCGCTTAGTAATATGCTTAAATTCAGCGGGTGATCTCGCCTACTCTGAGGTCGCTTCAACGTCACGACGCGAAACGAAAATTCGTTCGTGTCGTGTTTTGCGTAGACTCGTAGAAAACGAAAGCTCGGAAAGATTCGGTGCGAGAGAAGGTGGTGTGTGTGTGTGTATTTCTCTGTGCGAAAATCGCCTCAAAGAGAAAAAAAATTCGAATAGAAGGAGAACACTCTCTATTCGATATACAATATATATGTATGTATGTATGTACGAGCGTTTTATGCATCTCGCCAAAGTGCCAAACTTCGTTCGTCGTATCATGTTCGAGCTAAGACTCACGCAAGACATCCGTGTAACGATCGTCCGGTTTTTAACGTCCGTCCTCTTTTTCTCCTACAGCCGTTTCTCTTCTCTCGACGATTCCAGCGGTTCCCGGTACGGGAACTCACGCAAGTGAAAAAGCGAGCGAGACGTACCGTCGGGTGGGTGTGTGTGTTCGGGGACTGGACGACCGGCGCGACGTTAGGATGCGCGGTCCAGCGATAGACGACGAAGAGGCATGGGATGACCAACACTCTCTTTTCTCTATTCTCGAAGCGTCGAATTGCCATAAAAAAAAAATCACACGCGCGCACGACATAGTCGTACGCGCGTGTATACCTCGTCTCTCTCAAAGTTTTTTTCTCGAGCCTCGCCAAAGGGGATCGTCTTCTTCCTCGTCTACGATCTCTCCGACGACGACGACCGTACGAACAACTTCGTAACGGACTCACATGCGCATCTTCCTCGGGTACAGAAACGCTGCGGAAAACACCTCGAGCTTGTAGTTACAGCAGCACCCGTGTATAGCCGATCTTAGACACACGCTAGTTCGCACACGCGTTACATATATAATATGTAAGATTTCCGACGAACGTGGCTTTTCGGGAGCCAGGCGCGCGGGCAGAGAGATACACGACGACGGGGAAAATTCGTCCCGATACGAGTACGTGTACTCTCCGATCTCCGCGCGACGCTGGGGATCATACCTCCCTAAGTCGTCAGAGCGCTCGAAGAAATCTCGCGTGTGCGTTCCCGGATCTACGGCTGATACTTTCGGGGCTTGTAAAAAAGCACAGAGCGTGTAAAACGCAACGACGACCCATCGATGCGACGGTCCTCGTTGTTGTCAGTCGCTTTCGCGAAGAGACGGAGTGGGCATTCGATCCCTGGGGCTGTACGAGAGTCTTAAGAAAAGACGGTAGATTATGGCAAAGTTTCGCACGCCATCGAGTTTAGGTTTTTTTTTTGGTTCTCTCTTCTCTCCTCTCTCGACCGAGTTCCCATATTTGCTTTCTCTCTCAGTCTCGCCAAATATAATATTCTTTTAAGACGACGTCGGGGGCGCGGACCTTCGTGCGTCGAACACCGGCAAACGTAGCATATATCGCCTGATATGAAAAAAAAATCGGTCACGAGGAGAACACTACGAGTATATACGTTCGATAACCGATACACGAAGCGGTGCATAAGCGGGCGGTCGCCCTCGTAAGGACGACTCACGACGCCGCGAGCACTCACGCAGGTCCGTGACCGGTTCTCTCCGCTCTTATTCGTATCCCTTCGTATACCTTCGTCCGACTCTGAAACGTTCTCTTATAATTTTTAAGAAGAACGACGGCGGGTTGTCAAGGCAAGAAGGGACAGAGAGAGACAGAGGTAGAGTTTCGTAGTCTCCCGTGAACACGATAGATTATATATCGAGCATGCGTACGACTTGCACGGTCTCTGCACGACCGCGACGAACGCCGACGAGCGTCCAACAATCGCTCGTACGTCGCGTATGTTCTCTCCGTCCGCTCTTATTCGTATCCTCGTTCTTGTACCTTCGTCCGACTCTGAAACGTTCTCTTATATAAAGAAGAACGACGGCGGGTTGTTAAGGCAAGAAGGGACAGAGAGAGACAGATACGGAGAGTAACGATACGCAACGCAAGCAGTCTTAGGTTTACGTGAGCAACCCTCAGCCAGGCGTGGTCCAGGAATTGTATCCGTGGACCGCAATGTGCGTTCGAAATGTCGATGTTCATGTGTCCTGCAGTTCACACGTTGACGCGCAATTAGCTGCGTTCTTCATCGACCCACGAGCCAAGTGATCCACCGTTCAGGGTAATCTTTTATAAATTTACAACAGTTCAATACTCAAATGTACTCTTCTCGGTTCTAGCGAAGCCGAGTTCCGTCACGTTCGACCAACGGGAATCGAACGCGCAGAAGTCGCCATAGGATTGACGACACAAAAACGTTCGAAAAAAAAAGAAAACGACGAACGCGCGAAGATACGCGCGTTCGCCGGCCGGGCGTAAAGTACATTATGATATATAACAACCATCGAGATCGAAGCTCCGTTCGTCAGGAAACGACGGGGATATATACACCCGATTCTGAATCCTCTGTACAGCACACGATCTCGCGAACGAGTAAGCACGGTGGCTAGCCCATGTTATATATGTGTTTGATTCTACTCTCTCGTCCAATTATTCAAGAAACAGCGCGCGTGCATCTCTCCATCGTTCGGGTGATAGTAAAGATTCGATGGGATTCGCGCGGCCGTCCGCCTCGAGCGGTCTTTCGTCCCAATATCCAGAAGCAGAGTTTGAAAAACTCTAGCGACGGCACGGGTGTCCGACTCACGACATCGAGGTTTCGAAGCCGGCGATCCCCTCCGAACGGATGGCGACCACGCGACCGACTGAAAGCATGAAAAATCGACGAAAGATAGAACACATCTCCGTTCGGGTGGTGTTTTTTCTTTAAAAAAAAAAAAAAACAAAAATTCGATGGGACTCGCAGCCATCGTCCTCGCGCGGTCTTTCGTCCCGATATCCAGAAGCAGAGTTTGAAAAACTCTAGCGACGGCACGGGTGTCCGACTCACGACAACGAGGATAGACAGCCGGTCCCCTCCGAACGGGTTATGCGACGATAAACTCGATGAAACTTTAGTCTCGTTCAGGTAGTGTGTGTCTTGTAAATCAAAAATTCGATGGGACACGCATCCATCGTCCTCGCGCGGTCTTTCGTCCCAACATCCAGAAGCAGAGTTTGAAAAACTCTAGCGACGGCACGGGTGTCCGACTCACGACAACGAGGATAGACAGCCGGTCCCCTCTGAACGGTATATTATATATGAGATGATAGACGACAAACTGGATGAAACTTTAAGTCTCGTTCAGGTAGTGTGTAAATCAAAAATTCGATGGGACTCGCATCCGTCGTCCTCGCGCGGTCTTTCGTCCCGATATCCAGAAGCAGAGTTTGAAAAACTCTAGCGACGGCACGGGTGTCCGACTCACGACAACGAGGAAAGACAGCCGGTCCCCTCTGAACGGTATATTATATGAAACTTTAAGTCTCGTTCAGGTAGTGTGTAAGTCAAAAATTCGATGGGACTCGCATCCGTCGTCCTCGCGCGGTCTTTCGTCCCGATATCCAGAAGCAGAGTTTGAAAAACTCTAGCGACGGCACGGGTGTCCGACTCACGACAACGAGGATAGACAGCCGGTCCCCTCTGAACGGTATATTATATATGCGATGATAGACGACAAACTGGATGAAACTTTAAGTCTCGTTCAGGTAGTGTGTAAATAAAAAATTCGATGGGACTCGCATCCGTCGTCCTCGCGCGGTCTTTCGTCCCGATATCCAGAAGCAGAGTTTGAAAAACTCTAGCGACGGCACGGGTGTCCGACTCACGACAACGAGGAAAGACAGCCGGTCCCCTCTGAACGGTATATTATATGAAACTTTAAGTCTCGTTCAGGTAGTGTGTAAGTCAAAAATTCGATGGGACTCGCATCCGTCGTCCTCGCGCGGTCTTTCGTCCCGATATCCAGAAGCAGAGTTTGAAAAACTCTAGCGACGGCACGGGTGTCCGACTCACGACAACGAGGATAGACAGCCGGTCCCCTCTGAACGGTATATAATATGAAACTTTAAGTCTCGTTCAGGTAGTGTGTAAGTCAAAAATTCGATGGGACTCGCATCCGTCGTCCTCGCGCGGTCTTTCGTCCCGATATCCAGAAGCAGAGTTTGAAAAACTCTAGCGACGGCACGGGTGTCCGACTCACGACAACGAGGATAGACAGCCGGTCCCCTCTGAACGGTATATAATATACATTATGCGACGGTAGACGATCAACTAGACGAAACTTTAGTCTCGTTCAGGTGGTGTAAAAAAAATTCGATGGGATACGCACGCACGGCTGTCGTCGTCCTCGAGCGGTCTTTCGTCCCAATATCCAGAAGCAGAGTTTGAAAAACTCTAGCGACGGCACGGGTGTCCGACTCACGACATCGAGGCTTCGAAGCCGGCGGCGTTCCCCTCTGAACGAACTTCGGCTAGACTAGTTACGAATCGTTGCTACACATCGTCTTCATCGTCGTCGTCGTCGACATCGACATCATCATCATATCATCATCATCATCATCATCATCGGTCATCGTCGCATAGCGGGCCAACATCCACGCGATGCGTCTTCGTTCTAGGTTACCCGATCCACGAGTATGTTACACGTGGTTTCGTTATTTCGAACGAAACGACATACGAAGAGCACACGCCCTTTGGGTAGGAAGCACGTTTCGAGAACGACGAGAGTTTCGATGAAAGAGACGAGAGAAGTCGACGCAGAAGGTATCCATGGATCTTCGAAGAGAACCTTCGAAGATGTATATCGGTATCCTTTCGCTCTGCGCGACTCGCTACAAGTTCTTTCGCTCTCGTCGACTCGTTCTAGACGCTTCGTTCGATCCCAAAGAGGAGTCTTCGATATGTCCCGTTGCTAGGAGGAGAACAAACGCAACACAGACCACGAAACATAGAAGAGAATAGGCGAGCATGATCACTCCGACACGAGGCACTTTAGAGATTTTCTTATTAGTTTGCATGGACTTTTATATTTCGTTTGTACGGTTTCCACGATGCAAATACGAAATACGAGATCGTGACGGCGGGTCTTTCTGTGTACGGCCTCTCGCAGGCGCCACGACTGCATTTCTCTTTACACCTGGTTTCCATCGTAATTTTTTCGTTTGATATCGAGCCTTAACTTTTGTTGGCTCTTTCGAAGCTAGAGTTCCCTTTTATTAGAATTTCATATATATATATATATTATATGTTATATGTTTTATTCGGAGACGGCGGGTCTTTCTGTTTACGACCTCACGCAGGCGCCTCGAATAAGTTTCATTCGCATTTCGTTTTTATACTTGTATATATATATCTCTTCATCCCGATGATCGAGAGAGAGTGCCACCTTCTCTTCGTATAATTCCGTAGCTGGAGGGTCGTCTCCTCCTTAAGAATATTTCTATTCGTGCCAACGGAGGTTGCCAAGCTCCCTGGCGTTTTCGTTTGTTAAAGTATATAGCTTGTTAATACGTCGTATATACTTTCGTCGATACAGGAGGAGTACGGCTCCTTACCGACCATTGTGATATATATTTCATAGTTTTTATATGTGTTCAAGTCAAATTCTTTTGGTATCGTATCGTTAATGATCCTTCCGCAGGTTCACCTACGGAAACCTTGTTACGACTTTTACTTCCTCTAAATGATCAAGTTTGGTCATCTTCCCGGTAACATCGGCAATGCTTATCACATTGGCCGCGCACCAGTCCGAAGACCTCACTAAATCATTCAATCGGTAGTAGCGACGGGCGGTGTGTACAAAGGGCAGGGACGTAATCAACGCGAGCTTATGACTCGCGCTTACTGGGAATTCCTCGTTCATGGGGAATAATTGCAAGCCCCAATCCCTAGCACGAAGGAGGTTCAGCGGGTTACCCGGGCCTTTCGGCCAGGGAAAACACGCTGATTCCTTCAGTGTAGCGCGCGTGCGGCCCAGAACATCTAAGGGCATCACAGACCTGTTATTGCTCAATCTCGTGCGGCTAGAAGCCGCCTGTTCCTCTAAGAAGATTTGTTTGTACGTTGGTAGTAAAAACCCACCGACCGAAGCCGGGGGCCTTCGAGATACCATAAGTTACGTCTATTTAGCAGGCTAGAGTCTCGTTCGTTATCGGAATTAACCAGACAAATCGCTCCACCAACTAAGAACGGCCATGCACCACCACCCACCGAATCAAGAAAGAGCTATCAATCTGTCAATCCTTCCGGTGTCCGGGCCTGGTGAGGTTTCCCGTGTTGAGTCAAATTAAGCCGCAGGCTCCACTCCTGGTGGTGCCCTTCCGTCAATTCCTTTAAGTTTCAGCTTTGCAACCATACTTCCCCCGGAACCCAAAAGCTTTGGTTTCCCGGAAGCTGCCCGCCGAGTCATCGGAGGAACTTCGGCGGATCGCTGGCTGGCATCGTTTATGGTTAGAACTAGGGCGGTATCTGATCGCCTTCGAACCTCTAACTTTCGTTCTTGATTAATGAAAACATTTTTGGCAAATGCTTTCGCTTCTGTCCGTCTTGCGACGATCCAAGAATTTCACCTCTAACGTCGCAATACGAATGCCCCCATCTGTCCCTATTAATCATTACCTCGGGGCTCCGAAAACCAACAAAATAGAACCGAGGTCCTATTCCATTATTCCATGCACACAGTATTCAGGCGAAGGTAGCCTGCTTTAAGCACTCTAATTTGTTCAAAGTAAACGTATCGGCCCACCTCGACACTCAGTGAAGAGCACCGCGATGGGATATTAGTTGGACCGCCCGCGAGGAGCTAAGCCCACCGATAGGACGTACCACATAATGCCAGTTAAACACCGCGAGCGGTGAACCGACACTGTGACACACAGATTCAACTACGAGCTTTTTAACCGCAACAACTTTAATATACGCTATTGGAGCTGGAATTACCGCGGCTGCTGGCACCAGACTTGCCCTCCAATTGGTCCTCGTTAAAGGATTTAAAGTGTACTCATTCCGATTACGGGGCCTCGGATGAGTCCCGTATCGTTATTTTTCGTCACTACCTCCCCGTGCCGGGAGTGGGTAATTTGCGCGCCTGCTGCCTTCCTTGGATGTGGTAGCTGTTTCTCAGGCTCCCTCTCCGGAATCGAACCCTGATTCCCCGTTACCCGTTACAACCATGGTAGGCGCAGAACCTACCATCGACAGTTGATAAGGCAGACATTTGAAAGATGCGTCGCCGGTGCTAGATGACCATGCGATCAGCACAAAGTTATTCAGAGTCACCAAAACAAACGATGGACGGACAGACGAGCCATCCGCCACCGATTGGTTTTGATCTAATAAAAGCATTCCTACCATCTCTGGTCGGAATCTGTTTGCATGTATTAGCTCTAGAATTACCACAGTTATCCAAGTAAATGTAGGTATGATCTAAGAAACCATAACTGATTTAATGAGCCATTCGCGGTTTCACCTTAATGCGGCATGTACTGAGACATGCATGGCTTAATCTTTGAGACAAGCATATGACTACTGGCAGGATCAACCAGGGATCTTATTCGTATAACAATTCTTATAAATTTCGTTTAAGTTCTCTTCGTGTCGTAGGTGGGACGTAAGCACCGTACGACGAGACTTTTCGTTCTTAAGATAGATATATTATAAAATATATCTCCTAGCGACGTTCGAGATACACCCATAGTTCAGTAATAATCTTCGAACGCCGCTCGCAGCCACTTTGTAATTCTCAACTCCACCTCCTCTCTTCTCTCTCTCTCTTTCTCATAGTCTTATATAAAATGTTTAGAATCGTACTTCTAAAGGAACATTTCCATAATGCTGTCTTCGTGTAAAAAGACTTATTAGAATATCTTAGCGGTAAAGCACGTATACGCACCTCACGCTGAACGAACAAGCGCGTATCCCAGTGCGTCGCGCTGGACATACCGTAAGAATATTCTTTCAATCGGTAGAACATTTTCGGCAGAAGACATACTACGCAAAGATAGTACGCTCCTACCGCCTCATCGGATACTTCTGCGAAAGCAGAAGTTTTTATAGAAAGCAGACGGTTATACTCTTTTGAATGAATCGATGCTCAGTTAGTACAAGCACACACGCATCTAACAATTTTTGTTAGAATACGTACACACAGGTCACCAGCTTCCCGACTCAGGGGAACCTTGCCACGATATTTGGTCATTACGTCCAGGACAGCGACCCGCGGCGCAGCAGTGTAGAGAAAAAACCAGAACGAGAACGGAGGAACAGTCGAGAAATAGCGTAAAATACACTAAGACTCGAGGAGCGGTGACTGAATTCTCAACCGAGGCCGTAGAATAGCCACGCGCTCAACGCTGTTCCGACCGAACCGTCCGGCTCGACGTCTCTCTTATAGATACGAAAGCGCCAGCCGGAAGGCCGGCGCCGGCCGGGCTAGCGGCCGCGCGCTTACGGTGCAAAACCTCCGTAGCAACGTACCGTTCGGAAGGGACGCTGGAACTTAGTCTCGCGAACGCTCGATCACTACTATACAAAGCCAATATCCAACCATCGAAATACATTACCAGACGTTTTATTAACATAATAGAAATGCATTTTTACCAAAAAATTAATTTTTTTTTTCACCGAAAAATTGCATCAGTAAACATACTCTTTTATCGAATACGGACAAAAAATAAGTTTATAATCAATTACAATACGTTAAAATAAGTAGAAATATGCAAAAAAATATATACCTTGTAACGTTAATTAACGAAAAAATTAGAAAAATATCCCAGTCGTGTCAGTTCGACGAACGCTAATTTTTTGAAAAAATCGATAAAAATGTTTAATCCCGACGTATTTAATAGAGATAGAACGATTCCCGTAAAAAAATTTATACCTTGTAACGCTTTTTAACGAATAAACTCGAAAAAACTTTTTCGCGCTCGGAATTTTTCTAAGTCCCAACGTACCGGCTCGGAATTTTTCTATGTTCCAACGACCGGTCGTGTCGGTCCAAACGTTTTTATATCCGTCTGCCGACGATATAAACGCTTAATCCCGACGTATTTTATCGAGTTATAACGATTTCTTGAAAAATATTCGTACGTTATAACGCTTTTTAACGAATTAATCGAAAAAGAGTGTTCGGTCCGAAAATTTTCTAAGTACGAACGACCGGCCGCATAGGTCCGTTTTTAAAAATCGTTCTCGGACGGAAATAAACCATTAATCCCGACGTATTTCGTCGAGTTACGTCGATTTATGCAAAAAAATTCATACCTTGTAACGCTTTTTAACGAATAAACTCGAAAAAACTTTTTCGCCCTCGGAATTTTTCTAAGTCCCAACGTACCGGCTCGGAATTTTTCTATGTTCCAACGACCGGTCGTGTCGGTCCAAACGTTTTTATATCCGTCTGCCGACGATATAAACGCTTAATCCCGACGTATTTTATCGAGTTATAACGATTTCTTGAAAAATATTCGTACGTTATAACGCTTTTTAACGAATTAATCGAAAAAGAGTGTTCGGTCCGAAAATTTTCTAAGTACGAACGACCGGCCGCATAGGTCCGTTTTTAAAAATCGTTCTCGGACGGAAATAAACCATTAATCCCGACGTATTTCGTCGAGTTACGTCGATTTATGCAAAAAAATTCATACCTTGTAACGCTTTTTAACGAATAAACTCGAAAAAACTTTTTCGCGCTCGGAATTTTTCTAAGTCCCAACGTACCGGCTCGGAATTTTTCTATGTTCCAACGACCGGTCGTGTCGGTCCAAACGTTTTTATATCCGTCTGCCGACGATATAAACGCTTAATCCCGACGTATTTTATCGAGTTATAACGATTTCTTGTAAAATATTCATACCTTCTAACACTTTTTAACGAGTTATTTGGAGGGGATCTTTCGGCCTTTTCGTAGCAGTGCGAAAAAATTCTAAGTTCCAACGTCCCGGTCACGTTGGTCCGGAGGATGAAATTTTTTAAAAAAATAAAGTGAAATTGTTACGTTCGACTAGATTTCGTCGATACGTAACGATTTCACGCAAAATTTCGATACGTTATAACGCTTTTTAGCGAGTTATTTCGAGTTGAACTTTCGGTACTTTCGTAACGGGGCGAAAAAATTCTAAGTTCCAACGTCCCGGTCACGTTGGTCCGGAGGATGAAATTTTTTAAAAAAATAAAGTGAAATCGTTACGTTCGACTAGATTTCGTCGATACGTAACGATTTCACGCAAAATTTCGATACGTTATAACGCTTTTTGGCGAGTTATTTCGAGTTGAACTTTCGGTACTTTCGTAACGGGGCGAAAAAATTCTAAGTTCCAACGTCCCGGTCACGTTGGTCCGGAGGATGAAATTTTTTAAAAAAATAAAGTGAAATCGTTACGTTCGACTAGATTTCGTCGATACGTAACGATTTCACGCAAAATTTCGATACGTTATAACGCTTTTTGGCGAGTTATTTCGAGTTGAACTTTCGGTACTTTCGTAACGGGGCGAAAAAATTCTAAGTTCCAACGTCCCGGTCACGTTGGTCCGGAGGACGAAATTTTTTAAAAAAATAAAGTGAAATCGCTACTTTCGACTAGATTTCGTCGATACGTAACGATTTCACGCAAAATTTCGATACGTTATAACGCTTTTTGGCGAGTTATTTCGAGTTGAACTTTCGGTACTTTCGTAACGGGGCGAAAAAATTCTAAGTTCCAACGTCCCGGTCAGGTTGGTCCGGAGGACGAAATTTTTTAAAAAAATAAAGTGAAATCGCTACTTTCGACTAGATTTCGTCGAAACGTAACGATTTCACGCAAAATTTCGATACGTTATAACGCTTTTTGGCGAGTTATTTCGAGTTGAACTTTCGGCCTTTTCGTAGCGGTGCGAAAAAATTCTAAGTTCCAACGTCCCGGTCACGTTGGTCCGGTGGACGAAATTTTTTAAAAAAATAAAGTGAAATCGCTACTTTCGACTAGATTTCGTCGAAACGTAACGATTTCATACAAAAGTTCGATACGTTATAACGCTTTTTGGCGAGTTATTTCGAGTTGAACTTTCGGTACTTTCGTAACGGGGCGAAAAAATTCTAAGTTCCAACGTCCCGGTCACGTTGGTCCGGAGGACGAAATTTTTTAAAAAAATAAAGTGAAATCGTTACGTTCGACTAGATTTCGTCGATACGTAACGATTTCACGCAAAATTTCTATACCTTATAACGCTTTTTCCCGAGTTATTTCGAGTTGAACTTTCGGTACTTTCGTAACGGTGCGAAAAAATTCTAAGTTCCAACGTCCCGGTCACGTTGGTCCGGAGGACGAAATTTTTTAAAAAAATAAAGTGAAATCGCTACTTTCGACTAGATTTCGTCGATACGTAACGATTTCACTGATAATTTCGATGCGTCATAACGCTTTTTCTCGAGTTATTTCGACTCGAACGTTCGAACAGTGGCGAATATTTCAAAGTCCCTGCGACGCAACGATACGCTCTTACGCGTTGCTCGCTCGCTCCGCTCGCTCGAAAAAAAAATAGCCCAACCCAAAACCAATCCCTTTCGCGTTCGTTCTTCGATTTCATCGAAATCTTCGTTCGAACGCTCGGGATCGGTTTTGGGTTGGGCTATATTCGTCCGAGCGAGCGCAGCGAGCGAGCATTTGTCGCGATTATTTTCCTCGTTTTCGTCTCTCTCGTGAAACGGGAAAAAACGTGGAAAACGGGAAAAAAACGGGAAAAAACGGGAAAAAACGCGAAGAAACGGGAAAAAACGCGAAAAAACGTTTAAAAATATTTGAAAAAGCGCGCGCGCGCGCGCGCGCAAGACGAGCTGCGCAGAACGGCGTACCTTAAGAGAGTGTTACCTACTCCGGCGCATACCCGCTGATTCGGAGGTGCGCGCGCAGCGGTAGCACGAGCGGCTAAGTCCAGCGGCGTATTGCTTTTTACTGGCACGCGACAAAGTTGCAGCGGCGTATCGCTTTCTATTCGTGCGTCTCGTTGTTTGATTTAAAGGAAAAAAAAAATCGCTACGCACGACCATCGGCCGTACGTAGCGAAATTATTTTTTTTAACCGCAGGAGACAAAGTCCCAGCGGCGTATTGCTTTCTGTTTGTACGCGACTAAGTCCAGCGGCGTATTGCTTTTTACTCGCACGCGACTAAGTCCAGCGGCGTATTGCTTTATGCTCGTACGCGACTAAGTCCAGCGGCGTATTGCTTTCTGTTTGTACGCGACTAAGTCCAGCGGCGTATTGCTTTTTACTCGCACGCGACTAAGTCCAGCGGCGTATTGCTTTTTACTGGCACGCGACAAAGTTGCAGCGGCGTATCGCTTTCTATTCGTGCGTCTCGTTGTTTGATTTAAAGGAAAAAAAAAATCGCTACGCACGACCATCGGCCGTACGTAGCGAAATTATTTTTTTTAACCGCAGGAGACAAAGTCACAGCGGCGTATTGCTTTCTGTTTGTACGCGACTAAGTCCAGCGGCGTATTGCTTTTTAC
>NW_026099437.1:25000-27500 GCF_024542735.1 Bombus huntii
AGAGCGTGCATTTTATAAAATCATTTATAGCGCTCTCAAGGGCTTCCCTATTTCCCTTGAGAGAGACCCAGATAGTCATCAGTCGAGTGTGGACCCACCTTAAAACAGGTGGCACCTCGACTTGTGTCGAAATAGCGGACTCCAATTGGAGTTTCCACTCTTGATATTCTGAACCGCTGATTCCAGGCTCTTCAAAACACGCATTGCCTGGATCAACGGGATCGCACCCTCCCTCTGTCACCTGAGTTGGCTCTGTTTCCTCACCAATCAGTCTCAGCTTCTTTCGCTGATACCTGATTTGGTCGATCGTCTTGCTGGTGAGGATCTCGCTTATCATTTTATTGGGGAATTTGTGGTCCTTATAGGTCTCACAAAGTTCCCTTAATTGGGCCAACTCCTCCAACGTCCATTTTTTCTCAGGGGGGTCCGTTCCCCTTCTTTTGACGTTTCTTACGGCAGGGTGCGCATGCCGCTCGTGGGTAGACAGCCCTCTAAGCGTCCCAAAACTCATGGAGCAGGTTTCGCATCTGTGCGAGCCGCCAGCACTCTGACTCGTGCCTCTACAGTGAGGCAGGTGACATCTGGCCCCATGAAGCTTCGGGAAGCCTTTCCCACAGTCTTTGCATCTCCATTGGATGCGGGCTGTCACGTGATGTTGTTCCAGGTGCCGCCCTAGGTCTGATAACGACAAAAAGAAAAGGTCGATTTCCCTTTTCTGGCAGACAGGGCAGGCAACCTGGTCACCCACGATCGGTACCATAATTTCATTCGTGTCCGGGGATGTAGCCGGGTCGTCAACAGAAGTCCCCTCCAGAGCGGAAAAATCCGCCGCGGCGCCTCCGGGACCGAGAGACGCCGCGTCCGAGGCTCTATCAGAGTTTCGATTTACCATGATATTTTCTTAATTTTATTATTTTTATGTTACTTCCGATTATGTCCAGCTCATAACCTTATAACTGCCAAGTCGTGCCAAGAAAAATAACCAAGGAACGAGTTCCTTTAATGGAGATAACTCCATTCCTTTCACGGTGAAATCACCGTTGAATCGGCAAGCCGATTTTAGGTGTCGTCTTTCGCTCCTGCTTCGCCGCACTCCCTTTAGCCATACTCGGTGTCCGGGGGGATACTCCCCACGCTGACACGAATGAGTATGTTACCGGCGGTACCACGTGGAGGTAGGAGTGCGACTTGAGCAGACAGAGCCGAAGCCCTGCCTGCCCCCAAGCAACTATGACTCTTTCATCGTCGGAGGCAAGCCGTTTTTCAACGTCTCGCCACACAACGAGCAAGATCGCTTCGCTCAACCAGCCACCCTCACGCGGCTCTTCCAGCATACGCATAGGCAGACCGCGCCTACCTTCCAGCTCATCCGCCAGAGTCCCAGCGGCGTATCGTTTTTGGGCGAACGCGGCTAAGTCCAGCGGCGTATTGCTTTCTGGCGCTCACAGCCAAGTCCCAGCGGCGTATTGCTTTTCGAGCACGCGCGGCCAGGTGCCAGCGGCATATTGCTTTCTTTAATACGTCACTAGTTAGATGACGGGGCTGTTGTTTACCTTTCCGTTTCGCATAATGACACGAAAACGGTTTAAAAAAAATATGGCGATGCGCCACCGAGACCGGCCGCACATCGCTATAAAGCAAGTACAACCAAGCCCCGGCGACACACCGCCTTTGTAACGTCACTAGTCCCATGACGAGGCATTTGGCTACCTGAGAGTCATAGTTACTCCCGCCGTTTACCCGCGCTTTTTTGAATTTCTTCACGTTGACATTCAGAGCACTGGGCAGAAATCACATTGCGTCAACACCCTTGGGGGCCATCGCAATGCTTTGTTTTAATTAGACAGTCGGATTCCCCTAGTCCGTGCCAGTTCTGAGCTGAGCGTTGAATGGCGGCCGAAGAGAACGACCGCGACGGTAGAACCGCCGCGGAAGCCTCGCAGCAAGGAAGATCCGCGGGAGGCCAAGGCACGGGACCGAGCTCGGATCCGGGGTGCGCGACGATATCCACTCCCGAGAGAGATAGATACGCCGCGTCCCGTTCAGCTCGCCCAGGCCCGGCACGTCAGCCAAACCCGCTTCCCGACCAAGCCCGACACGCCCCGCTCCTCAGAGCCAATCCTTATTCCGAAGTTACGGATCCAATTTGCCGACTTCCCTTACCTACATTAATCTATCGACTAGAGGCTCTTTACCTTGGAGACCTGCTGCGGATATGGGTACGAACCGGCGCGACACCTCCACGTGGCCCTCTCCTGGATTTTCAAGGTCCGAGGGGAAGATCCGGACACCGCCGCAACTGCGGTGCTCTTCGCGTTCCAAACCCTATCTCCCTGCTAGAGGTTTCCAGGGAACTCGAACGCTTATACAGAAAAGAAAACTCTTCCCGGATCTCCCGACGGCGTCTCCAGGTCATTTTGGGTTACCCCGACGAACACTCTTACGAGGGCCCGAATGGTATGCGGTTCCGCTGCCGGGTTCCGGAATAGGAACCGGATTC
>NW_026099437.1:30000-42500 GCF_024542735.1 Bombus huntii
CGGTCCAGCGATAGACGACGAAGAGGCATGGGATGACCAACACTCTCTTTTCTCTATTCTCGAAGCGTCGAATTGCCATAAAAAAAAAATCACACGCGCGCACGACATAGTCGTACGCGCGTGTATACCTCGTCTCTCTCAAAGTTTTTTTCTCGAGCCTCGCCAAAGGGGATCGTCTTCTTCCTCGTCTACGATCTCTCCGACGACGACGACCGTACGAACAACTTCGTAACGGACTCACATGCGCATCTTCCTCGGGTACAGAAACGCTGCGGAAAACACCTCGAGCTTGTAGTTACAGCAGCACCCGTGTATAGCCGATCTTAGACACACGCTAGTTCGCACACGCGTTACATATATAATATGTAAGATTTCCGACGAACGTGGCTTTTCGGGAGCCAGGCGCGCGGGCAGAGAGATACACGACGACGGGGAAAATTCGTCCCGATACGAGTACGTGTACTCTCCGATCTCCGCGCGACGCTGGGGATCATACCTCCCTAAGTCGTCAGAGCGCTCGAAGAAATCTCGCGTGTGCGTTCCCGGATCTACGGCTGATACTTTCGGGGCTTGTAAAAAAGCACAGAGCGTGTAAAACGCAACGACGACCCATCGATGCGACGGTCCTCGTTGTTGTCAGTCGCTTTCGCGAAGAGACGGAGTGGGCATTCGATCCCTGGGGCTGTACGAGAGTCTTAAGAAAAGACGGTAGATTATGGCAAAGTTTCGCACGCCATCGAGTTTAGGTTTTTTTTTTGGTTCTCTCTTCTCTCCTCTCTCGACCGAGTTCCCATATTTGCTTTCTCTCTCAGTCTCGCCAAATATAATATTCTTTTAAGACGACGTCGGGGGCGCGGACCTTCGTGCGTCGAACACCGGCAAACGTAGCATATATCGCCTGATATGAAAAAAAAATCGGTCACGAGGAGAACACTACGAGTATATACGTTCGATAACCGATACACGAAGCGGTGCATAAGCGGGCGGTCGCCCTCGTAAGGACGACTCACGACGCCGCGAGCACTCACGCAGGTCCGTGACCGGTTCTCTCCGCTCTTATTCGTATCCCTTCGTATACCTTCGTCCGACTCTGAAACGTTCTCTTATAATTTTTAAGAAGAACGACGGCGGGTTGTCAAGGCAAGAAGGGACAGAGAGAGACAGAGGTAGAGTTTCGTAGTCTCCCGTGAACACGATAGATTATATATCGAGCATGCGTACGACTTGCACGGTCTCTGCACGACCGCGACGAACGCCGACGAGCGTCCAACAATCGCTCGTACGTCGCGTATGTTCTCTCCGTCCGCTCTTATTCGTATCCTCGTTCTTGTACCTTCGTCCGACTCTGAAACGTTCTCTTATATAAAGAAGAACGACGGCGGGTTGTTAAGGCAAGAAGGGACAGAGAGAGACAGATACGGAGAGTAACGATACGCAACGCAAGCAGTCTTAGGTTTACGTGAGCAACCCTCAGCCAGGCGTGGTCCAGGAATTGTATCCGTGGACCGCAATGTGCGTTCGAAATGTCGATGTTCATGTGTCCTGCAGTTCACACGTTGACGCGCAATTAGCTGCGTTCTTCATCGACCCACGAGCCAAGTGATCCACCGTTCAGGGTAATCTTTTATAAATTTACAACAGTTCAATACTCAAATGTACTCTTCTCGGTTCTAGCGAAGCCGAGTTCCGTCACGTTCGACCAACGGGAATCGAACGCGCAGAAGTCGCCATAGGATTGACGACACAAAAACGTTCGAAAAAAAAAGAAAACGACGAACGCGCGAAGATACGCGCGTTCGCCGGCCGGGCGTAAAGTACATTATGATATATAACAACCATCGAGATCGAAGCTCCGTTCGTCAGGAAACGACGGGGATATATACACCCGATTCTGAATCCTCTGTACAGCACACGATCTCGCGAACGAGTAAGCACGGTGGCTAGCCCATGTTATATATGTGTTTGATTCTACTCTCTCGTCCAATTATTCAAGAAACAGCGCGCGTGCATCTCTCCATCGTTCGGGTGATAGTAAAGATTCGATGGGATTCGCGCGGCCGTCCGCCTCGAGCGGTCTTTCGTCCCAATATCCAGAAGCAGAGTTTGAAAAACTCTAGCGACGGCACGGGTGTCCGACTCACGACATCGAGGTTTCGAAGCCGGCGATCCCCTCCGAACGGATGGCGACCACGCGACCGACTGAAAGCATGAAAAATCGACGAAAGATAGAACACATCTCCGTTCGGGTGGTGTTTTTTCTTTAAAAAAAAAAAAAACAAAAATTCGATGGGACTCGCAGCCATCGTCCTCGCGCGGTCTTTCGTCCCGATATCCAGAAGCAGAGTTTGAAAAACTCTAGCGACGGCACGGGTGTCCGACTCACGACAACGAGGATAGACAGCCGGTCCCCTCCGAACGGGTTATGCGACGATAAACTCGATGAAACTTTAGTCTCGTTCAGGTAGTGTGTGTCTTGTAAATCAAAAATTCGATGGGACACGCATCCATCGTCCTCGCGCGGTCTTTCGTCCCAACATCCAGAAGCAGAGTTTGAAAAACTCTAGCGACGGCACGGGTGTCCGACTCACGACAACGAGGATAGACAGCCGGTCCCCTCTGAACGGTATATTATATATGAGATGATAGACGACAAACTGGATGAAACTTTAAGTCTCGTTCAGGTAGTGTGTAAATCAAAAATTCGATGGGACTCGCATCCGTCGTCCTCGCGCGGTCTTTCGTCCCGATATCCAGAAGCAGAGTTTGAAAAACTCTAGCGACGGCACGGGTGTCCGACTCACGACAACGAGGAAAGACAGCCGGTCCCCTCTGAACGGTATATTATATGAAACTTTAAGTCTCGTTCAGGTAGTGTGTAAGTCAAAAATTCGATGGGACTCGCATCCGTCGTCCTCGCGCGGTCTTTCGTCCCGATATCCAGAAGCAGAGTTTGAAAAACTCTAGCGACGGCACGGGTGTCCGACTCACGACAACGAGGATAGACAGCCGGTCCCCTCTGAACGGTATATTATATATGCGATGATAGACGACAAACTGGATGAAACTTTAAGTCTCGTTCAGGTAGTGTGTAAATAAAAAATTCGATGGGACTCGCATCCGTCGTCCTCGCGCGGTCTTTCGTCCCGATATCCAGAAGCAGAGTTTGAAAAACTCTAGCGACGGCACGGGTGTCCGACTCACGACAACGAGGAAAGACAGCCGGTCCCCTCTGAACGGTATATTATATGAAACTTTAAGTCTCGTTCAGGTAGTGTGTAAGTCAAAAATTCGATGGGACTCGCATCCGTCGTCCTCGCGCGGTCTTTCGTCCCGATATCCAGAAGCAGAGTTTGAAAAACTCTAGCGACGGCACGGGTGTCCGACTCACGACAACGAGGATAGACAGCCGGTCCCCTCTGAACGGTATATAATATGAAACTTTAAGTCTCGTTCAGGTAGTGTGTAAGTCAAAAATTCGATGGGACTCGCATCCGTCGTCCTCGCGCGGTCTTTCGTCCCGATATCCAGAAGCAGAGTTTGAAAAACTCTAGCGACGGCACGGGTGTCCGACTCACGACAACGAGGATAGACAGCCGGTCCCCTCTGAACGGTATATAATATACATTATGCGACGGTAGACGATCAACTAGACGAAACTTTAGTCTCGTTCAGGTGGTGTAAAAAAAATTCGATGGGATACGCACGCACGGCTGTCGTCGTCCTCGAGCGGTCTTTCGTCCCAATATCCAGAAGCAGAGTTTGAAAAACTCTAGCGACGGCACGGGTGTCCGACTCACGACATCGAGGCTTCGAAGCCGGCGGCGTTCCCCTCTGAACGAACTTCGGCTAGACTAGTTACGAATCGTTGCTACACATCGTCTTCATCGTCGTCGTCGTCGACATCGACATCATCATCATATCATCATCATCATCATCATCATCGGTCATCGTCGCATAGCGGGCCAACATCCACGCGATGCGTCTTCGTTCTAGGTTACCCGATCCACGAGTATGTTACACGTGGTTTCGTTATTTCGAACGAAACGACATACGAAGAGCACACGCCCTTTGGGTAGGAAGCACGTTTCGAGAACGACGAGAGTTTCGATGAAAGAGACGAGAGAAGTCGACGCAGAAGGTATCCATGGATCTTCGAAGAGAACCTTCGAAGATGTATATCGGTATCCTTTCGCTCTGCGCGACTCGCTACAAGTTCTTTCGCTCTCGTCGACTCGTTCTAGACGCTTCGTTCGATCCCAAAGAGGAGTCTTCGATATGTCCCGTTGCTAGGAGGAGAACAAACGCAACACAGACCACGAAACATAGAAGAGAATAGGCGAGCATGATCACTCCGACACGAGGCACTTTAGAGATTTTCTTATTAGTTTGCATGGACTTTTATATTTCGTTTGTACGGTTTCCACGATGCAAATACGAAATACGAGATCGTGACGGCGGGTCTTTCTGTGTACGGCCTCTCGCAGGCGCCACGACTGCATTTCTCTTTACACCTGGTTTCCATCGTAATTTTTTCGTTTGATATCGAGCCTTAACTTTTGTTGGCTCTTTCGAAGCTAGAGTTCCCTTTTATTAGAATTTCATATATATATATATATTATATGTTATATGTTTTATTCGGAGACGGCGGGTCTTTCTGTTTACGACCTCACGCAGGCGCCTCGAATAAGTTTCATTCGCATTTCGTTTTTATACTTGTATATATATATCTCTTCATCCCGATGATCGAGAGAGAGTGCCACCTTCTCTTCGTATAATTCCGTAGCTGGAGGGTCGTCTCCTCCTTAAGAATATTTCTATTCGTGCCAACGGAGGTTGCCAAGCTCCCTGGCGTTTTCGTTTGTTAAAGTATATAGCTTGTTAATACGTCGTATATACTTTCGTCGATACAGGAGGAGTACGGCTCCTTACCGACCATTGTGATATATATTTCATAGTTTTTATATGTGTTCAAGTCAAATTCTTTTGGTATCGTATCGTTAATGATCCTTCCGCAGGTTCACCTACGGAAACCTTGTTACGACTTTTACTTCCTCTAAATGATCAAGTTTGGTCATCTTCCCGGTAACATCGGCAATGCTTATCACATTGGCCGCGCACCAGTCCGAAGACCTCACTAAATCATTCAATCGGTAGTAGCGACGGGCGGTGTGTACAAAGGGCAGGGACGTAATCAACGCGAGCTTATGACTCGCGCTTACTGGGAATTCCTCGTTCATGGGGAATAATTGCAAGCCCCAATCCCTAGCACGAAGGAGGTTCAGCGGGTTACCCGGGCCTTTCGGCCAGGGAAAACACGCTGATTCCTTCAGTGTAGCGCGCGTGCGGCCCAGAACATCTAAGGGCATCACAGACCTGTTATTGCTCAATCTCGTGCGGCTAGAAGCCGCCTGTTCCTCTAAGAAGATTTGTTTGTACGTTGGTAGTAAAAACCCACCGACCGAAGCCGGGGGCCTTCGAGATACCATAAGTTACGTCTATTTAGCAGGCTAGAGTCTCGTTCGTTATCGGAATTAACCAGACAAATCGCTCCACCAACTAAGAACGGCCATGCACCACCACCCACCGAATCAAGAAAGAGCTATCAATCTGTCAATCCTTCCGGTGTCCGGGCCTGGTGAGGTTTCCCGTGTTGAGTCAAATTAAGCCGCAGGCTCCACTCCTGGTGGTGCCCTTCCGTCAATTCCTTTAAGTTTCAGCTTTGCAACCATACTTCCCCCGGAACCCAAAAGCTTTGGTTTCCCGGAAGCTGCCCGCCGAGTCATCGGAGGAACTTCGGCGGATCGCTGGCTGGCATCGTTTATGGTTAGAACTAGGGCGGTATCTGATCGCCTTCGAACCTCTAACTTTCGTTCTTGATTAATGAAAACATTTTTGGCAAATGCTTTCGCTTCTGTCCGTCTTGCGACGATCCAAGAATTTCACCTCTAACGTCGCAATACGAATGCCCCCATCTGTCCCTATTAATCATTACCTCGGGGCTCCGAAAACCAACAAAATAGAACCGAGGTCCTATTCCATTATTCCATGCACACAGTATTCAGGCGAAGGTAGCCTGCTTTAAGCACTCTAATTTGTTCAAAGTAAACGTATCGGCCCACCTCGACACTCAGTGAAGAGCACCGCGATGGGATATTAGTTGGACCGCCCGCGAGGAGCTAAGCCCACCGATAGGACGTACCACATAATGCCAGTTAAACACCGCGAGCGGTGAACCGACACTGTGACACACAGATTCAACTACGAGCTTTTTAACCGCAACAACTTTAATATACGCTATTGGAGCTGGAATTACCGCGGCTGCTGGCACCAGACTTGCCCTCCAATTGGTCCTCGTTAAAGGATTTAAAGTGTACTCATTCCGATTACGGGGCCTCGGATGAGTCCCGTATCGTTATTTTTCGTCACTACCTCCCCGTGCCGGGAGTGGGTAATTTGCGCGCCTGCTGCCTTCCTTGGATGTGGTAGCTGTTTCTCAGGCTCCCTCTCCGGAATCGAACCCTGATTCCCCGTTACCCGTTACAACCATGGTAGGCGCAGAACCTACCATCGACAGTTGATAAGGCAGACATTTGAAAGATGCGTCGCCGGTGCTAGATGACCATGCGATCAGCACAAAGTTATTCAGAGTCACCAAAACAAACGATGGACGGACAGACGAGCCATCCGCCACCGATTGGTTTTGATCTAATAAAAGCATTCCTACCATCTCTGGTCGGAATCTGTTTGCATGTATTAGCTCTAGAATTACCACAGTTATCCAAGTAAATGTAGGTATGATCTAAGAAACCATAACTGATTTAATGAGCCATTCGCGGTTTCACCTTAATGCGGCATGTACTGAGACATGCATGGCTTAATCTTTGAGACAAGCATATGACTACTGGCAGGATCAACCAGGGATCTTATTCGTATAACAATTCTTATAAATTTCGTTTAAGTTCTCTTCGTGTCGTAGGTGGGACGTAAGCACCGTACGACGAGACTTTTCGTTCTTAAGATAGATATATCTATAAAATATATCTCCTAGCGACGTTCGAGATACACCCATAGTTCAGTAATAATCTTCGAACGCCGCTCGCAGCCACTTTGTAATTCTCAACTCCACCTCCTCTCTTCTCTCTCTCTCTTTCTCATAGTCTTATATAAAATGTTTAGAATCGTACTTCTAAAGGAACATTTCCATAATGCTGTCTTCGTGTAAAAAGACTTATTAGAATATCTTAGCGGTAAAGCACGTATACGCACCTCACGCTGAACGAACAAGCGCGTATCCCAGTGCGTCGCGCTGGACATACCGTAAGAATATTCTTTCAATCGGTAGAACATTTTCGGCAGAAGACATACTACGCAAAGATAGTACGCTCCTACCGCCTCATCGGATACTTCTGCGAAAGCAGAAGTTTTTATAGAAAGCAGACGGTTATACTCTTTTGAATGAATCGATGCTCAGTTAGTACAAGCACACACGCATCTAACAATTTTTGTTAGAATACGTACACACAGGTCACCAGCTTCCCGACTCAGGGGAACCTTGCCACGATATTTGGTCATTACGTCCAGGACAGCGACCCGCGGCGCAGCAGTGTAGAGAAAAAACCAGAACGAGAACGGAGGAACAGTCGAGAAATAGCGTAAAATACACTAAGACTCGAGGAGCGGTGACTGAATTCTCAACCGAGGCCGTAGAATAGCCACGCGCTCAACGCTGTTCCGACCGAACCGTCCGGCTCGACGTCTCTCTTATAGATACGAAAGCGCCAGCCGGAAGGCCGGCGCCGGCCGGGCTAGCGGCCGCGCGCTTACGGTGCAAAACCTCCGTAGCAACGTACCGTTCGGAAGGGACGCTGGAACTTAGTCTCGCGAACGCTCGATCACTACTATACAAAGCCAATATCCAACCATCGAAATACATTACCAGACGTTTTATTAACATAATAGAAATGCATTTTTACCAAAAAATTAATTTTTTTTTTCACCGAAAAATTGCATCAGTAAACATACTCTTTTATCGAATACGGACAAAAAATAAGTTTATAATCAATTACAATACGTTAAAATAAGTAGAAATATGCAAAAAAATATATACCTTGTAACGTTAATTAACGAAAAAATTAGAAAAATATCCCAGTCGTGTCAGTTCGACGAACGCTAATTTTTTGAAAAAATCGATAAAAATGTTTAATCCCGACGTATTTAATAGAGATAGAACGATTCCCGTAAAAAAATTTATACCTTGTAACGCTTTTTAACGAATAAACTCGAAAAAACTTTTTCGCGCTCGGAATTTTTCTAAGTCCCAACGTACCGGCTCGGAATTTTTCTATGTTCCAACGACCGGTCGTGTCGGTCCAAACGTTTTTATATCCGTCTGCCGACGATATAAACGCTTAATCCCGACGTATTTTATCGAGTTATAACGATTTCTTGAAAAATATTCGTACGTTATAACGCTTTTTAACGAATTAATCGAAAAAGAGTGTTCGGTCCGAAAATTTTCTAAGTACGAACGACCGGCCGCATAGGTCCGTTTTTAAAAATCGTTCTCGGACGGAAATAAACCATTAATCCCGACGTATTTCGTCGAGTTACGTCGATTTATGCAAAAAAATTCATACCTTGTAACGCTTTTTAACGAATAAACTCGAAAAAACTTTTTCGCCCTCGGAATTTTTCTAAGTCCCAACGTACCGGCTCGGAATTTTTCTATGTTCCAACGACCGGTCGTGTCGGTCCAAACGTTTTTATATCCGTCTGCCGACGATATAAACGCTTAATCCCGACGTATTTTATCGAGTTATAACGATTTCTTGAAAAATATTCGTACGTTATAACGCTTTTTAACGAATTAATCGAAAAAGAGTGTTCGGTCCGAAAATTTTCTAAGTACGAACGACCGGCCGCATAGGTCCGTTTTTAAAAATCGTTCTCGGACGGAAATAAACCATTAATCCCGACGTATTTCGTCGAGTTACGTCGATTTATGCAAAAAAATTCATACCTTGTAACGCTTTTTAACGAATAAACTCGAAAAAACTTTTTCGCCCTCGGAATTTTTCTAAGTCCCAACGTACCGGCTCGGAATTTTTCTATGTTCCAACGACCGGTCGTGTCGGTCCAAACGTTTTTATATCCGTCTGCCGACGATATAAACGCTTAATCCCGACGTATTTTATCGAGTTATAACGATTTCTTGAAAAATATTCGTACGTTATAACGCTTTTTAACGAATTAATCGAAAAAGAGTGTTCGGTCCGAAAATTTTCTAAGTACGAACGACCGGCCGCATAGGTCCGTTTTTAAAAATCGTTCTCGGACGGAAATAAACCATTAATCCCGACGTATTTCGTCGAGTTACGTCGATTTATGCAAAAAAATTCATACCTTGTAACGCTTTTTAACGAATAAACTCGAAAAAACTTTTTCGCCCTCGGAATTTTTCTAAGTCCCAACGTACCGGCTCGGAATTTTTCTATGTTCCAACGACCGGTCGTGTCGGTCCAAACGTTTTTATATCCGTCTGCCGACGATATAAACGCTTAATCCCGACGTATTTTATCGAGTTATAACGATTTCTTGAAAAATATTCGTACGTTATAACGCTTTTTAACGAATTAATCGAAAAAGAGTGTTCGGTCCGAAAATTTTCTAAGTACGAACGACCGGCCGCATAGGTCCGTTTTTAAAAATCGTTCTCGGACGGAAATAAACCATTAATCCCGACGTATTTCGTCGAGTTACGTCGATTTATGCAAAAAAATTCATACCTTGTAACGCTTTTTAACGAATAAACTCGAAAAAACTTTTTCGCCCTCGGAATTTTTCTAAGTCCCAACGTACCGGCTCGGAATTTTTCTATGTTCCAACGACCGGTCGTGTCGGTCCAAACGTTTTTATATCCGTCTGCCGACGATATAAACGCTTAATCCCGACGTATTTTATCGAGTTATAACGATTTCTTGAAAAATATTCGTACGTTATAACGCTTTTTAACGAATTAATCGAAAAAGAGTGTTCGGTCCGAAAATTTTCTAAGTACGAACGACCGGCCGCATAGGTCCGTTTTTAAAAATCGTTCTCGGACGGAAATAAACCATTAATCCCGACGTATTTCGTCGAGTTACGTCGATTTATGCAAAAAAATTCATACCTTGTAACGCTTTTTAACGAATAAACTCGAAAAAACTTTTTCGCCCTCGGAATTTTTCTAAGTCCCAACGTACCGGCTCGGAATTTTTCTATGTTCCAACGACCGGTCGTGTCGGTCCAAACGTTTTTATATCCGTCTGCCGACGATATAAACGCTTAATCCCGACGTATTTTATCGAGTTATAACGATTTCTTGAAAAATATTCGTACGTTATAACGCTTTTTAACGAATTAATCGAAAAAGAGTGTTCGGTCCGAAAATTTTCTAAGTACGAACGACCGGCCGCATAGGTCCGTTTTTAAAAATCGTTCTCGGACGGAAATAAACCATTAATCCCGACGTATTTCGTCGAGTTACGTCGATTTATGCAAAAAAATTCATACCTTGTAACGCTTTTTAACGAATAAACTCGAAAAAACTTTTTCGCCCTCGGAATTTTTCTAAGTCCCAACGTACCGGCTCGGAATTTTTCTATGTTCCAACGACCGGTCGTGTCGGTCCAAACGTTTTTATATCCGTCTGCCGACGATATAAACGCTTAATCCCGACGTATTTTATCGAGTTATAACGATTTCTTGAAAAATATTCGTACGTTATAACGCTTTTTAACGAATTAATCGAAAAAGAGTGTTCGGTCCGAAAATTTTCTAAGTACGAACGACCGGCCGCATAGGTCCGTTTTTAAAAATCGTTCTCGGACGGAAATAAACCATTAATCCCGACGTATTTCGTCGAGTTACGTCGATTTATGCAAAAAAATTCATACCTTGTAACGCTTTTTAACGAATAAACTCGAAAAAACTTTTTCGCCCTCGGAATTTTTCTAAGTCCCAACGTACCGGCTCGGAATTTTTCTATGTTCCAACGACCGGTCGTGTCGGTCCAAACGTTTTTATATCCGTCTGCCGACGATATAAACGCTTAATCCCGACGTATTTTATCGAGTTATAACGATTTCTTGAAAAATATTCGTACGTTATAACGCTTTTTAACGAATTAATCGAAAAAGAGTGTTCGGTCCGAAAATTTTCTAAGTACGAACGACCGGCCGCATAGGTCCGTTTTTAAAAATCGTTCTCGGACGGAAATAAACCATTAATCCCGACGTATTTCGTCGAGTTACGTCGATTTATGCAAAAAAATTCATACCTTGTAACGCTTTTTAACGAATAAACTCGAAAAAACTTTTTCGCCCTCGGAATTTTTCTAAGTCCCAACGTACCGGCTCGGAATTTTTCTATGTTCCAACGACCGGTCGTGTCGGTCCAAACGTTTTTATATCCGTCTGCCGACGATATAAACGCTTAATCCCGACGTATTTTATCGAGTTATAACGATTTCTTGAAAAATATTCGTACGTTATAACGCTTTTTAACGAATTAATCGAAAAAGAGTGTTCGGTCCGAAAATTTTCTAAGTACGAACGACCGGCCGCATAGGTCCGTTTTTAAAAATCGTTCTCGGACGGAAATAAACCATTAATCCCGACGTATTTCGTCGAGTTACGTCGATTTATGCAAAAAAATTCATACCTTGTAACGCTTTTTAACGAATAAACTCGAAAAAACTTTTTCGCCCTCGGAATTTTTCTAAGTCCCAACGTACCGGCTCGGAATTTTTCTATGTTCCAACGACCGGTCGTGTCGGTCCAAACGTTTTTATATCCGTCTGCCGACGATATAAACGCTTAATCCCGACGTATTTTATCGAGTTATAACGATTTCTTGAAAAATATTCGTACGTTATAACGCTTTTTAACGAATTAATCGAAAAAGAGTGTTCGGTCCGAAAATTTTCTAAGTACGAACGACCGGCCGCATAGGTCCGTTTTTAAAAATCGTTCTCGGACGGAAATAAACCATTAATCCCGACGTATTTCGTCGAGTTACGTCGATTTATGCAAAAAAATTCATACCTTGTAACGCTTTTTAACGAATAAACTCGAAAAAACTTTTTCGCCCTCGGAATTTTTCTAAGTCCCAACGTACCGGCTCGGAATTTTTCTATGTTCCAACGACCGGTCGTGTCGGTCCAAACGTTTTTATATCCGTCTGCCGACGATATAAACGCTTAATCCCGACGTATTTTATCGAGTTATAACGATTTCTTGAAAAATATTCGTACGTTATAACGCTTTTTAACGAATTAATCGAAAAAGAGTGTTCGGTCCGAAAATTTTCTAAGTACGAACGACCGGCCGCATAGGTCCGTTTTTAAAAATCGTTCTCGGACGGAAATAAACCATTAATCCCGACGTATTTCGTCGAGTTACGTCGATTTATGCAAAAAAATTCATACCTTGTAACGCTTTTTAACGAATAAACTCGAAAAA
>NW_026099437.1:52500-61197 GCF_024542735.1 Bombus huntii
AATTAGCTGCGTTCTTCATCGACCCACGAGCCAAGTGATCCACCGTTCAGGGTAATCTTTTATAAATTTACAACAGTTCAATACTCAAATGTACTCTTCTCGGTTCTAGCGAAGCCGAGTTCCGTCACGTTCGACCAACGGGAATCGAACGCGCAGAAGTCGCCATAGGATTGACGACACAAAAACGTTCGAAAAAAAAAGAAAACGACGAACGCGCGAAGATACGCGCGTTCGCCGGCCGGGCGTAAAGTACATTATGATATATAACAACCATCGAGATCGAAGCTCCGTTCGTCAGGAAACGACGGGGATATATACACCCGATTCTGAATCCTCTGTACAGCACACGATCTCGCGAACGAGTAAGCACGGTGGCTAGCCCATGTTATATATGTGTTTGATTCTACTCTCTCGTCCAATTATTCAAGAAACAGCGCGCGTGCATCTCTCCATCGTTCGGGTGATAGTAAAGATTCGATGGGATTCGCGCGGCCGTCCGCCTCGAGCGGTCTTTCGTCCCAATATCCAGAAGCAGAGTTTGAAAAACTCTAGCGACGGCACGGGTGTCCGACTCACGACATCGAGGTTTCGAAGCCGGCGATCCCCTCCGAACGGATGGCGACCACGCGACCGACTGAAAGCATGAAAAATCGACGAAAGATAGAACACATCTCCGTTCGGGTGGTGTTTTTTCTTTAAAAAAAAAAAAAAACAAAAATTCGATGGGACTCGCAGCCATCGTCCTCGCGCGGTCTTTCGTCCCGATATCCAGAAGCAGAGTTTGAAAAACTCTAGCGACGGCACGGGTGTCCGACTCACGACAACGAGGATAGACAGCCGGTCCCCTCCGAACGGGTTATGCGACGATAAACTCGATGAAACTTTAGTCTCGTTCAGGTAGTGTGTGTCTTGTAAATCAAAAATTCGATGGGACACGCATCCATCGTCCTCGCGCGGTCTTTCGTCCCAACATCCAGAAGCAGAGTTTGAAAAACTCTAGCGACGGCACGGGTGTCCGACTCACGACAACGAGGATAGACAGCCGGTCCCCTCTGAACGGTATATTATATATGAGATGATAGACGACAAACTGGATGAAACTTTAAGTCTCGTTCAGGTAGTGTGTAAATCAAAAATTCGATGGGACTCGCATCCGTCGTCCTCGCGCGGTCTTTCGTCCCGATATCCAGAAGCAGAGTTTGAAAAACTCTAGCGACGGCACGGGTGTCCGACTCACGACAACGAGGAAAGACAGCCGGTCCCCTCTGAACGGTATATTATATGAAACTTTAAGTCTCGTTCAGGTAGTGTGTAAGTCAAAAATTCGATGGGACTCGCATCCGTCGTCCTCGCGCGGTCTTTCGTCCCGATATCCAGAAGCAGAGTTTGAAAAACTCTAGCGACGGCACGGGTGTCCGACTCACGACAACGAGGATAGACAGCCGGTCCCCTCTGAACGGTATATTATATATGCGATGATAGACGACAAACTGGATGAAACTTTAAGTCTCGTTCAGGTAGTGTGTAAATAAAAAATTCGATGGGACTCGCATCCGTCGTCCTCGCGCGGTCTTTCGTCCCGATATCCAGAAGCAGAGTTTGAAAAACTCTAGCGACGGCACGGGTGTCCGACTCACGACAACGAGGAAAGACAGCCGGTCCCCTCTGAACGGTATATTATATGAAACTTTAAGTCTCGTTCAGGTAGTGTGTAAGTCAAAAATTCGATGGGACTCGCATCCGTCGTCCTCGCGCGGTCTTTCGTCCCGATATCCAGAAGCAGAGTTTGAAAAACTCTAGCGACGGCACGGGTGTCCGACTCACGACAACGAGGATAGACAGCCGGTCCCCTCTGAACGGTATATAATATGAAACTTTAAGTCTCGTTCAGGTAGTGTGTAAGTCAAAAATTCGATGGGACTCGCATCCGTCGTCCTCGCGCGGTCTTTCGTCCCGATATCCAGAAGCAGAGTTTGAAAAACTCTAGCGACGGCACGGGTGTCCGACTCACGACAACGAGGATAGACAGCCGGTCCCCTCTGAACGGTATATAATATACATTATGCGACGGTAGACGATCAACTAGACGAAACTTTAGTCTCGTTCAGGTGGTGTAAAAAAAATTCGATGGGATACGCACGCACGGCTGTCGTCGTCCTCGAGCGGTCTTTCGTCCCAATATCCAGAAGCAGAGTTTGAAAAACTCTAGCGACGGCACGGGTGTCCGACTCACGACATCGAGGCTTCGAAGCCGGCGGCGTTCCCCTCTGAACGAACTTCGGCTAGACTAGTTACGAATCGTTGCTACACATCGTCTTCATCGTCGTCGTCGTCGACATCGACATCATCATCATATCATCATCATCATCATCATCATCGGTCATCGTCGCATAGCGGGCCAACATCCACGCGATGCGTCTTCGTTCTAGGTTACCCGATCCACGAGTATGTTACACGTGGTTTCGTTATTTCGAACGAAACGACATACGAAGAGCACACGCCCTTTGGGTAGGAAGCACGTTTCGAGAACGACGAGAGTTTCGATGAAAGAGACGAGAGAAGTCGACGCAGAAGGTATCCATGGATCTTCGAAGAGAACCTTCGAAGATGTATATCGGTATCCTTTCGCTCTGCGCGACTCGCTACAAGTTCTTTCGCTCTCGTCGACTCGTTCTAGACGCTTCGTTCGATCCCAAAGAGGAGTCTTCGATATGTCCCGTTGCTAGGAGGAGAACAAACGCAACACAGACCACGAAACATAGAAGAGAATAGGCGAGCATGATCACTCCGACACGAGGCACTTTAGAGATTTTCTTATTAGTTTGCATGGACTTTTATATTTCGTTTGTACGGTTTCCACGATGCAAATACGAAATACGAGATCGTGACGGCGGGTCTTTCTGTGTACGGCCTCTCGCAGGCGCCACGACTGCATTTCTCTTTACACCTGGTTTCCATCGTAATTTTTTCGTTTGATATCGAGCCTTAACTTTTGTTGGCTCTTTCGAAGCTAGAGTTCCCTTTTATTAGAATTTCATATATATATATATATTATATGTTATATGTTTTATTCGGAGACGGCGGGTCTTTCTGTTTACGACCTCACGCAGGCGCCTCGAATAAGTTTCATTCGCATTTCGTTTTTATACTTGTATATATATATCTCTTCATCCCGATGATCGAGAGAGAGTGCCACCTTCTCTTCGTATAATTCCGTAGCTGGAGGGTCGTCTCCTCCTTAAGAATATTTCTATTCGTGCCAACGGAGGTTGCCAAGCTCCCTGGCGTTTTCGTTTGTTAAAGTATATAGCTTGTTAATACGTCGTATATACTTTCGTCGATACAGGAGGAGTACGGCTCCTTACCGACCATTGTGATATATATTTCATAGTTTTTATATGTGTTCAAGTCAAATTCTTTTGGTATCGTATCGTTAATGATCCTTCCGCAGGTTCACCTACGGAAACCTTGTTACGACTTTTACTTCCTCTAAATGATCAAGTTTGGTCATCTTCCCGGTAACATCGGCAATGCTTATCACATTGGCCGCGCACCAGTCCGAAGACCTCACTAAATCATTCAATCGGTAGTAGCGACGGGCGGTGTGTACAAAGGGCAGGGACGTAATCAACGCGAGCTTATGACTCGCGCTTACTGGGAATTCCTCGTTCATGGGGAATAATTGCAAGCCCCAATCCCTAGCACGAAGGAGGTTCAGCGGGTTACCCGGGCCTTTCGGCCAGGGAAAACACGCTGATTCCTTCAGTGTAGCGCGCGTGCGGCCCAGAACATCTAAGGGCATCACAGACCTGTTATTGCTCAATCTCGTGCGGCTAGAAGCCGCCTGTTCCTCTAAGAAGATTTGTTTGTACGTTGGTAGTAAAAACCCACCGACCGAAGCCGGGGGCCTTCGAGATACCATAAGTTACGTCTATTTAGCAGGCTAGAGTCTCGTTCGTTATCGGAATTAACCAGACAAATCGCTCCACCAACTAAGAACGGCCATGCACCACCACCCACCGAATCAAGAAAGAGCTATCAATCTGTCAATCCTTCCGGTGTCCGGGCCTGGTGAGGTTTCCCGTGTTGAGTCAAATTAAGCCGCAGGCTCCACTCCTGGTGGTGCCCTTCCGTCAATTCCTTTAAGTTTCAGCTTTGCAACCATACTTCCCCCGGAACCCAAAAGCTTTGGTTTCCCGGAAGCTGCCCGCCGAGTCATCGGAGGAACTTCGGCGGATCGCTGGCTGGCATCGTTTATGGTTAGAACTAGGGCGGTATCTGATCGCCTTCGAACCTCTAACTTTCGTTCTTGATTAATGAAAACATTTTTGGCAAATGCTTTCGCTTCTGTCCGTCTTGCGACGATCCAAGAATTTCACCTCTAACGTCGCAATACGAATGCCCCCATCTGTCCCTATTAATCATTACCTCGGGGCTCCGAAAACCAACAAAATAGAACCGAGGTCCTATTCCATTATTCCATGCACACAGTATTCAGGCGAAGGTAGCCTGCTTTAAGCACTCTAATTTGTTCAAAGTAAACGTATCGGCCCACCTCGACACTCAGTGAAGAGCACCGCGATGGGATATTAGTTGGACCGCCCGCGAGGAGCTAAGCCCACCGATAGGACGTACCACATAATGCCAGTTAAACACCGCGAGCGGTGAACCGACACTGTGACACACAGATTCAACTACGAGCTTTTTAACCGCAACAACTTTAATATACGCTATTGGAGCTGGAATTACCGCGGCTGCTGGCACCAGACTTGCCCTCCAATTGGTCCTCGTTAAAGGATTTAAAGTGTACTCATTCCGATTACGGGGCCTCGGATGAGTCCCGTATCGTTATTTTTCGTCACTACCTCCCCGTGCCGGGAGTGGGTAATTTGCGCGCCTGCTGCCTTCCTTGGATGTGGTAGCTGTTTCTCAGGCTCCCTCTCCGGAATCGAACCCTGATTCCCCGTTACCCGTTACAACCATGGTAGGCGCAGAACCTACCATCGACAGTTGATAAGGCAGACATTTGAAAGATGCGTCGCCGGTGCTAGATGACCATGCGATCAGCACAAAGTTATTCAGAGTCACCAAAACAAACGATGGACGGACAGACGAGCCATCCGCCACCGATTGGTTTTGATCTAATAAAAGCATTCCTACCATCTCTGGTCGGAATCTGTTTGCATGTATTAGCTCTAGAATTACCACAGTTATCCAAGTAAATGTAGGTATGATCTAAGAAACCATAACTGATTTAATGAGCCATTCGCGGTTTCACCTTAATGCGGCATGTACTGAGACATGCATGGCTTAATCTTTGAGACAAGCATATGACTACTGGCAGGATCAACCAGGGATCTTATTCGTATAACAATTCTTATAAATTTCGTTTAAGTTCTCTTCGTGTCGTAGGTGGGACGTAAGCACCGTACGACGAGACTTTTCGTTCTTAAGATAGATATATTATAAAATATATCTCCTAGCGACGTTCGAGATACACCCATAGTTCAGTAATAATCTTCGAACGCCGCTCGCAGCCACTTTGTAATTCTCAACTCCACCTCCTCTCTTCTCTCTCTCTCTTTCTCATAGTCTTATATAAAATGTTTAGAATCGTACTTCTAAAGGAACATTTCCATAATGCTGTCTTCGTGTAAAAAGACTTATTAGAATATCTTAGCGGTAAAGCACGTATACGCACCTCACGCTGAACGAACAAGCGCGTATCCCAGTGCGTCGCGCTGGACATACCGTAAGAATATTCTTTCAATCGGTAGAACATTTTCGGCAGAAGACATACTACGCAAAGATAGTACGCTCCTACCGCCTCATCGGATACTTCTGCGAAAGCAGAAGTTTTTATAGAAAGCAGACGGTTATACTCTTTTGAATGAATCGATGCTCAGTTAGTACAAGCACACACGCATCTAACAATTTTTGTTAGAATACGTACACACAGGTCACCAGCTTCCCGACTCAGGGGAACCTTGCCACGATATTTGGTCATTACGTCCAGGGACAGCGACCCGCGGCGCAGCAGTGTAGAGAAAAAACCAGAACGAGAACGGAGGAACAGTCGAGAAATAGCGTAAAATACACTAAGACTCGAGGAGCGGTGACTGAATTCTCAACCGAGGCCGTAGAATAGCCACGCGCTCAACGCTGTTCCGACCGAACCGTCCGGCTCGACGTCTCTCTTATAGATACGAAAGCGCCAGCCGGAAGGCCGGCGCGGCCGGGCTAGCGGCCGCGCGCTTACGGTGCAAAACCTCCGTAGCAACGTACCGTTCGGAAGGGACGCTGGAACTTAGTCTCGCGAACGCTCGATCACTACTATACAAAGCCAATATCCAACCATCGAAATACATTACCAGACGTTTTATTAACATAATAGAAATGCATTTTTACCAAAAAATTAATTTTTTTTTTCACCGAAAAATTGCATCAGTAAACATACTCTTTTATCGAATACGGACAAAAAATAAGTTTATAATCAATTACAATACGTTAAAATAAGTAGAAATATGCAAAAAAATATATACCTTGTAACGTTAATTAACGAAAAAATTAGAAAAATATCCCAGTCGTGTCAGTTCGACGAACGCTAATTTTTTGAAAAAATCGATAAAAATGTTTAATCCCGACGTATTTAATAGAGATAGAACGATTCCCGTAAAAAATTTATACCTTGTAACGCTTTTTAACGAATAAACTCGAAAAAACTTTTTCGCGCTCGGAATTTTTTCTAAGTCCCAACGTACCGGCTCGGAATTTTTCTATGTTCCAACGACCGGTCGTGTCGGTCCAAACGTTTTTATATCCGTCTGCCGACGATATAAACGCTTAATCCCGACGTATTTTATCGAGTTATAACGATTTCTTGAAAAATATTCGTACGTTATAACGCTTTTTAACGAATTAATCGAAAAAGAGTGTTCGGTCCGAAAATTTTCTAAGTACGAACGACCGGCCGCATAGGTCCGTTTTTAAAAATCGTTCTCGGACGGAAATAAACCATTAATCCCGACGTATTTCGTCGAGTTACGTCGATTTATGCAAAAAAATTCATACCTTGTAACGCTTTTTAACGAATAAACTCGAAAAAACTTTTTCGCCCTCGGAATTTTTCTAAGTCCCAACGTACCGGCTCGGAATTTTTCTATGTTCCAACGACCGGTCGTGTCGGTCCAAACGTTTTTATATCCGTCTGCCGACGATATAAACGCTTAATCCCGACGTATTTTATCGAGTTATAACGATTTCTTGAAAAATATTCGTACGTTATAACGCTTTTTAACGAATTAATCGAAAAAGAGTGTTCGGTCCGAAAATTTTTCTAAGTACGAACGACCGGCCGCATAGGTCCGTTTTTAAAAATCGTTCTCGGACGGAAATAAACCATTAATCCCGACGTATTTCGTCGAGTTACGTCGATTTATGCAAAAAAATTCATACCTTGTAACGCTTTTTAACGAATAAACTCGAAAAAACTTTTTCGCGCTCGGAATTTTTCTAAGTCCCAACGTACCGGCTCGGAATTTTTTCTATGTTCCAACGACCGGTCGTGTCGGTCCAAACGTTTTTATATCCGTCTGCCGACGATATAAACGCTTAATCCCGACGTATTTTATCGAGTTATAACGATTTCTTGTAAAATATTCATACCTTCTAACACTTTTTAACGAGTTATTTGGAGGGGATCTTTCGGCCTTTTCGTAGCAGTGCGAAAAAATTCTAAGTTCCAACGTCCCGGTCACGTTGGTCCGGAGGATGAAATTTTTTAAAAAAATAAAGTGAAATTGTTACGTTCGACTAGATTTCGTCGATACGTAACGATTTCACGCAAAATTTCGATACGTTATAACGCTTTTTAGCGAGTTATTTCGAGTTGAACTTTCGGTACTTTCGTAACGGGGCGAAAAAATTCTAAGTTCCAACGTCCCGGTCACGTTGGTCCGGAGGATGAAATTTTTTAAAAAAATAAAGTGAAATCGTTACGTTCGACTAGATTTCGTCGATACGTAACGATTTCACGCAAAATTTCGATACGTTATAACGCTTTTTGGCGAGTTATTTCGAGTTGAACTTTCGGTACTTTCGTAACGGGGCGAAAAAATTCTAAGTTCCAACGTCCCGGTCACGTTGGTCCGGAGGATGAAATTTTTTAAAAAAATAAAGTGAAATCGTTACGTTCGACTAGATTTCGTCGATACGTAACGATTTCACGCAAAATTTCGATACGTTATAACGCTTTTTGGCGAGTTATTTCGAGTTGAACTTTCGGTACTTTCGTAACGGGGCGAAAAAATTCTAAGTTCCAACGTCCCCGGTCACGTTGGTCCGGAGGACGAAATTTTTTAAAAAAATAAAGTGAAATCGCTACTTTCGACTAGATTTCGTCGATACGTAACGATTTCACGCAAAATTTCGATACGTTATAACGCTTTTTGGCGAGTTATTTCGAGTTGAACTTTCGGTACTTTCGTAACGGGGCGAAAAAATTCTAAGTTCCAACGTCCCGGTCAGGTTGGTCCGGAGGACGAAATTTTTTAAAAAAATAAAGTGAAATCGCTACTTTCGACTAGATTTCGTCGAAACGTAACGATTTCACGCAAAATTTCGATACGTTATAACGCTTTTTGGCGAGTTATTTCGAGTTGAACTTTCGGCCTTTTCGTAGCGGTGCGAAAAAATTCT
>NW_026099438.1:0-60665 GCF_024542735.1 Bombus huntii
CCTATAATTTATTATAATATATTTTACTACAGAATCCTCAAAAACATGATGTATGTATATATATCCTGAAATATTATCAGTCTATTGTCAAGTTATAGAACATTATGGAAATTGCCAATTAAAGTCATAAAAAACAAAAAATAAGGAAGTTCGTTAAAATATGTGATTTTCCAATCAAGATATAGAATTTATTCGAGTAATATAGATTACGGTAGAGATGGTGACGGTAACAATGAGTGGACTGATTCTTCGTGCGAAAACAAATTGGAAGCGCAGAGCGATGTATTGTTTCAGCGAATATCGATTTTAAAGCACGGTTTTAAAGTACGTGTGCGTTTGACTAGGTGTGTTAATTAATATTGCTGTCTGATTTTCGATATGTAAATACAATATCTACATATCTTTAAACTTATGATAATTGAACTAACAATTATTTTAAATTTAAATTAAACATGATAATTGAACTAACAATTTTTTTAAATTTAAATTAATATTTATCCTTTTAAATGCAACAATTTTTTTTAATAATAACTTCACGCGTAAGTCAGCTGCGCACATATTTGATCGTTCTTTAAAGCTTGAATCTCTGCGAAGAGAAAAAATCTTTCAACCAACAAGAACTGGTTCTACGTTTTCTATCCATTTCCTTCCAGATAAATCTCTCTATCTAAAATCCTTATTTCCGTATTTCCTTGAAAAGGTTAAAGTCGTTTTGTATAAAATCCAACGTAGAGAAGAAGGAAGATCCGCAAAAGATTCTTTCAGCTTTACCTATGTTTGAGCTCGAATCAAAGCAATCCTATTCCCAATAGGGTGACTATGCGTTTAACTTCTCATAGAATCTCTCTGATTCCGTGTGATACCTTCGGTGTTTTTGAAGTATGTAATTGATGTCGTAACGTCGACGCTTTGCAGTGCGAATTCAATTTTGAGTTGCAATTTCCCTGTTTGCGTGGCAAAAGCATAAAATCGATAAACACGTTTTCTTTGCCGATGGCGCACTGTAAATATAAATATTTGAATAAATATCGCGAATTTCATGTTGCTAAAAGATTTATACTATTTATTCGTAAATAACTGTTGGATATGTTTAAGTTGAAACCACTGCATTAGGTCTTTTTTCTTGTTTAAAATTATTTGTATTGGTAAATTGAATGAAAGTTCTAACATGTAATTTGTTCTTCTCTTATAAATAGTTTACGGAGGATAAAGCGTGGGTAACTCACGACTGTCGCGATCATGACACTATACATACCTATGTATAGCACGTATACTAAGCTAACTAAAATAGCAAGTCAGAGAAATGGAAACTTAGGAAAATCTAAAGGAAGATAAAACGTTCGAGCCTTGCCAGGAATATAAGATGCTAAGTAATCTTCCTAAGTAATCTCCTCCAGCTTTTTCTAGTTTGATCAATAATTATTAGTACATGTTAGGAAAATAAATAGAATTTTTGTTCTCAAGCGAGGTATAATTTAAATTTTGTATGTACACAAAAATGTTAAATATCTGTAATAAACATGGTATAATCAATTTTTTTACATAAAATTATATTGTATAGGCTATTGTTATTTAAACATTTTAAATTGGATGAAGGAAAAAAATGACGCAAATAAAACGTAGGACATTTTAATTAAAGAGACTAATATAGAGATTTATCTACTTAACTGTGATTAAATCATCTCCACTTAACGCTCTACCTCTTCTATTAATTATGCTTCGTTAAACTATGATTACAGAGGATGGGTTTTTTGATAAAATGACATTCTGACAAATATATATAGATCGATATATATATAGATATAGATAGACAAATATATAGATTCTTACAACAGTAGTTATGAATGAACAGTAGTTATTGTATCAATTCCGTTCTTCAGAAGCTTCATTTGTGAAAAGACAATTCGCCAGAATATGGATTCACTGTAGTTATAGCTGTAGGATTTCAATCTAGTTGACAGACTTGCTTTACGTAGAGAATATCTGTCTCTTGTTCTACCTTATCGCGATTCTCTCCTCATCTTATACGCTTTGTCGAGCAAAGTAATATTGGCATATATCTCGGCTCTGGTTACAATCATTAGTTTCCGCCTAAACGGTTAGAATCACATAGCTCGCGCTCTACTCTCGTTTATTCAACATTCAGGCCATATGGTCGCATGCGACGAGTTTTATGTTAATTCCGACCGATTACAATACCTTTCTTTCGTTTACAAGGAACGACGAGACTGGCAGTTGCGTGATTTCCAATGCAAAAGCCGCGATATCTGCACGATAACCTAACCTCAACCGATTTTGTTGTACTATTCTTATGTGGACTTCGTTTGTACCACAACTTCGTCGTAACAAAAATAGAATACGTAGAACACGGCATTCCGTTATGCGATATTGTCGATTCCTAACATCCGAAAAATCAGAGATAATTTTTTCCCTACAGTTGTACATTTGTGTGAAAAATTACGAACGTAAAGTTGTTTGGTGCATGCACAGTCCTCCCCTCCCCTGCATTTGCGTGGACATGCTAGAAAGATTCACTTTTCCACGGTGAAACTGTATGAAATGTATTATAATTTCATTTTTACAAAGGTCGAACATCCTACTATGCATAAATTTAATATTAATATAAGCAGGTTTCGTGTTAAGTATTACATCTGACGTATAAGCACACGTGTGTACGAGCCTTGGTTTTAAATGTCTTATAGTAGACACCGAAAAGATTATTCAGTTGGATATCTGACTCAACATCAATATTTTACTAGGAGATAACATGTTAAGAACACGTTGGTGGATGGCATGGGAGATGATGAATGAAGACATACTTCTGTGAGATACATAAAATAGTAGTCAGAACGTATTTTGGCGCTTGGGGACAGCAACAGCTGGTGATACTGTCATACACCTCCATTTATAAACTTTCGAAAATCGATGTGACCTTCAAACTTTAGTGTATTCTGTTTCACAGCACAAAATGTTTCCGAAACGTACGTTTATTGTTACAATGAACTTGACTAATGGCTCTGAAATACTATCCTTGAAAAAACAATGGGGGAATTGGAGCAAAAAAAAGAAGGAAATAAACAAAGACCTTGTTGGTTCGTAAAAATAAAATATGCTACAGGAAAAACTTTTTCCAACGGATTGAGATGCGACGAGCTTTAAAAGCTATGACGCGAATCGAGCGTTTGTCTACAAGAGCGCATTTTCGGTGGATATATAGATATACATGTATATGTGACGAAATATACTAAAGCAATATTGACCCTTTGTCGCTGAAAGTATCAAACTACAAAACTTCCTTTCAAATTTTCAGAATAAGGAAATCAGGATCATGATAAATAATTGGAACATAATTAAAAATAATATATCTTCTCTATAAGATAATGAATACATTGGTTCATTTAATTTTTATGGATATTCAAACGCTTCTGTGAAATAAAACGTCAAGATTATAGAGTATAAAATTCATAGCTATGAAATAACTAAAACTCTGATGTATTATTAAAAATATACGTTAGGTTGTATGTAGTGATACATACAAAGATTACATGTACAAACCCATAATTAACACAATGCTACCGCAACCATTCTGCAATCTACCTTGCCCAAAACACTCTTCCAGTCACCTCCAAACTCTTCAATTCTCTCCACCTAATCACCCACAAACCATTCACAAACATGCAATTCTCGACAAAAGAAGAACTTATCGTCAGTTGTCCTTAACATCTCGTTCATTCATTTGGTCCCTATCCCCCTATTTCCTCCCACCGTGATGATCGCACTACATTTTTCCACATTTTCTACATTTTTCTCTATTCTATTCTCTGGATGACCTGAATTCTCGAGCAGTCGAGTGACGATTGATCTGTACAATTGATCGATTTCTTTTTACTACAGCCATGCAGAAAATTTCGCCTTGGAAAAGAATGTTGTGATTTCGAATGCCTCGATCACCTGAAGAACGTTACCGGAAGTGGTAAAATTTATGTCCTTGAGTATAAGAAATCCTCCAGCTCCTCGACTCAGCGACAAACGCTACTCTGGGTGATGAGCGTAATGGTGCTATTGCGGCTTGTTTAATTTTTCAACAAGGATCCAGATGGCGCCGTTGACGGAATTCTTTCGCTATAAACGTCAACGATCAACATCAGCCATCAGGCAATTTCATATTTGTGACTTATTTCTTCTGTGTTATTTCTTCTAATTTTATTGTTAGTTCTTCAATTTGTATTCCAAAAGATTGAACTCTTTTTACGTGCGTGTGTGTTTTTCTTTTTTTTGTAACTCGTCGAGTTGCAATTCTAATTTTTGCACTTCCTCCTTCATGTCCTCTATGTGTTTCTCGAACTCTTGTGTCGTCCTGTCTTTGTCGGAACATTCTACTTGAAGATCAGCGAGTTGATGCTCGGGATCGTAATTCAATTTTTGGTCGTTAGCAGTAATAAGCTCACGTAACTTCACTTTTGAACTTGATCTTGTTTGGTCTTGATTGTGTTTTCGTGGTGCTTGTGGTGTTCTAAAAGTAATCGTCACGTTGCTTGCATTTTTAGTGCACATTGATACACTGCACTCTGCAGTTCTCCTATTTTCAAACTTGCTTCATTTAAGGTAACTTTATGAATTTCCGATTGATGCTTTAACATTTGATGTAAGTCTTCTATTGCTGTTTCACGTTCTTTCAACTGTTCATTAAATTCGTTGTTTAGCATATCCACTCGAGAAATTCCGAGTTCTTGAGCATCGTTTCTTCTTTTAGAAATTTGGCCTATTTTCTCTCGCCTGCTGCTACATGTTGCTGTCATTTTATCAACTTCTTTCTTCTTTTTTTTTCTTTTTTTTTTTTTTCTTGAACTTAAAATCTTGATTTAAGGTTTGTGTTTCACTATATGATTTATTATTATTAACTAGTTCAACATTATTTTCAGTAGATTTTTTTTTCGCGTGATTTTTATACTTATTTAAATAGTTTTACACGAACAAATGCATCGTACGTCAGATATACCATTTTTAATAAATTGTCGCCTTTACAACTCGAGTTACCTCTGAACGAGTCGCATGATTGATCAATAAGCCATGAGTAATTATGCAAATTCAGTTTTTTTTTCATCTATCTATCTGAATATTATAACAAAGACTTTACATTGAATATTTTATTAAAATTGTAAGTTTTTCATAAACGCTTCAAAATCCACAGTCTATTGATCAACTCCTCTATCCTTTCTCTTTCTCCTCACTAAAATAGATAAATTCCTAATGTAGTTTGTGGATAATATTTTTTTTTTTTTTTTTTTTTTTTTCTAAAGCAAATCACATTTATCATCTGATATATTTTTTGAAATAATTTCTGTCTGTACATTTTCTTCTTTTCCCTTACTCCTCTTTCTCTTTCTAATGAATTCTTTTTATTCCGTAAAATAGTTTTTGTATATTCAATTTTGTTAAGTGCAATCCTTATTTCTGATAACTTACTTTTATTAGATAATTCTTGTGAATCTTCTACTACATCTTCCATATCATTTTGAGTTCGGCTTCTACCTTCAGTAAATTTAATATCTTGAACCGTATCATTAATTTCAATAGCTCTTTCGGTATCAAGTTTTTTTTTTTTTTTTTTTATTTATTTGTTGAAATTACAATCAATTCTCGCGTTGGGAATTTTCAGTAATTTTTCTGGCGTGGCGCAGTGACATGGCTGTTTATTTACAATAAGTTAATACTTATTATAGATAGGTATAATTTATAAGTATTATAAGTTCGGTATCAAGTAAATCGCACTTATTATTTAATATACCTTTTGAATTGACTTCTGTCTCTGTAGTTTCTTCTTCTGTATCTTCTTCGAGTTTTCTTCGTTCTTCTAATCCACCCTTCTCATTTTCTAGGATCTTCCTTGGTGTTACGCCGCCTAAAACATCTGCACGCCAGCCCGCGCCAGCTCGCACCACCGGACAACAACCAGCCTGCGTAACGTCACTTCGACCCTCAATAAACCTAAGGACCCACCATAACTTTCACTTCCCTGTAGTGTTTCGCCATGTGTCTTCAATCCGTTTGTCTTGAAGAATTTCTAAAGCTTAAAAATATTCTCGAAACACAGTCGGTTTTTAGAGAGGTCCTTGGGTTTATTAGACGTACTTAAAACACGGAGAAAGCGGGTATGCACCCATTAGGAAAATCCGAATAGCCCTCTAATAAAACAAGCTATGTTTTCCTCACGCACACAGTCATCTATCCACCACGATGGTAGGAGACTTCCTACTCATCCCTTCGAGCAGTAGTGCAGGTCATGACCAATCGACACCGCGGTTCGTTACCCTCACTTTTCCTAACGAAAGTGGGGACAACGAATCCGCGTTCTTTAGGCACAGGGGCATACCCACACCGAACTTTTCTTCTGTATTAGAAAAAGAGCGACAGTCAGTCTAAAAACTAACGCCTAACGCGGCAGTCTACACATAGCGCGAGAGTCGCATACTTTACGAAAATCTTTTGTCGGTTCTCGGTGTTGTCGAACATACATCTTCTCTCCTAAATATATTATAGTGCTAAGTACATTAATACATTAATCTCCATTATAAGAGCCCTGCTCTAGCGTACATATCTATCACATCTTCGTGCGACAAGTTGTTAACTATTTATTTCTCTACGTCAGTGTAATCTGTAAAGTGTTGGAAATATATAATTTATAATTCAGTGAATCACAGTGTTATACAAACTCAATCACCCCTATTATCTCAACGGAAATCAGGGGATCGATCAATTCGTGGTGTCGATTGATATAATCGTACGACCCCCGTTGACGTCTCTCCTCGCGGTTACGTCTCCCCGCAATTGGTCGGAATTTACACTTGTATTTTCATCTTCTTTAACTTCGACTTTATCCGATCTCCTAGGTCTGCCTCTATGTTTCGCTTCATCAGTTGCTATTACACCCGTTACTGCATTATCATTTTCTACAGATTTATACCTATCGCTATCACTAGCTGTGTTCGTTAAAAGAACTTGCCTTCGTTGACGAACTTATCAGTTGTTTCGTTTTCACTATCTGAAATTGATTTTTGTTTAACACCTCTTTTTTCTTCTTTGGCAAATTTATTTTCTACATTTTCCGATGCCTTTTGTTTATTAATTATTTCAGACTTGTCTTCGATTAATTTCGTCTTTAAAGCGCTTCGCAAAATTTTATTTGTGTTTGATTGTCTGGTTTGATTATAAACAATTTCTTCAAATTTTGGCGAAGTAGCAGGCTTTGCAGCAACATTATAACGACTGCTCCGTTTACTACTATCTAACATAGATGGAGATGGATTCTTGTCATCTTTATTCTCTAAAGACTTCTCTTGTGTATTAGCATCTAAATTTCTCGACATAAGATCTGCTGAAGTTTTTTATTCTGTAGTGTCACACGCATTTTTCGCTGTCATCATTTGGTCTTCTTCTATAAGCAAATGTTCATTATTGTAAGCATTATCTCTTGCTTTTTGTATGGATTCTAATGATATATTTTGTTCAACGTTGTCTATTGATTTTGTATCATTTTCAGCAGTTGATTTACTAACTGCTTCTAATTCCTTCGTTTCAATTTGGTTTTCTTTATTTGTATCGCCGTCCAAAATATTTCTCATTGAAATATTATCCTTCTTGTTATGATCTTTTTCTGCTTCTCCTAAACTTTTACTTTTTTTGTCGAACCGTTCTTGTAAATTTTGAGTATCTTGTGACGAAGATGGTGACAAATCATTATACAATACTGCAATATCTTCTTTCCTTCGTTTCACAGACTCTTTCTGGTATTCTGTTGAGCTATTGACATCAAACATTAAGTCTGTTTTAATGAAAATATAATCCTGTGAAGCGGTGTCAATTGATACTTTCTTTTCATAAGAATTTTCTACATTAGACTGCAATTCTTTTGAAAATTCTTTCAAAACCATTTCTTCATTTCCTACAGTAACGTCTGTTTTCTCCAAGCTTTTGTTCAAATTATTAGAAACTAAACTACCCTGATAACTCCGACTAGTCGCTGCTTTAATAGTCTCCTTTAACAGTTTTCTTAACTTGATTTCGTTCTGCTTCTGCATAGCGTCTAGTATGGCCCGAATACTTGGATCCACACCAGTAGCCATAGCCAAGCCGGTGAAAATTATCCTTTGTTCCGTGGTATATATAGGGTAAAACGAATGGTAGACCGCAGCATAGTGGTTTCCAACGATCCACACTTGTTCTAATTCCTCACTCAACGTCTTTCGTGTCCATTGACGTAGAAAAAAGTAAGTTATTGTAATATCGGAATATATTAAAGGTGTAATTTTGTCCGATTAATTATAATTTATTAATAATGGATTGAAAATACAGATATTACAGACAGAAAATACAGACAGAGAAACGATGTTTGATTAACAGGAAAACTAAATGCAACGCTCGTATTTACATCAAATAACTTGACAACTATTTGGTAACTCTCTCTCTCTCTCTCTCTCTCTCTCTCTCTCTCTCTCTCTCACTAGCAACTCTAACACTCGACAACACTCGCAACTCAATTCTAACGACTCTATGCTTCGACGTCTCGATCAACTCTGAACCTCGCCAATGCATTCCTGCTCGGTCCTGCACGCACACACACGCACACACACACACACACACACACACACACACACACACACACACACACACACACACTTTTCGGCTCACATACTCTGGCCTCTCGATTGCCACTCCTTGAAATATGAAACCGTACTTCTGTTTTGACGCTGCTTATCTTTTCTCGCGTCACTGTTACTAGGCGCTCTTGGATGTAAACAAACCACAAAAAGACGGCGTACACGGTGTTTTCTAATTTCAGCCGATCTCCAATCAAAGCTATTCTACGATATTACATTATCGTATAATAATAAGCTTTTAATCGTTTAATAATAACTCGTCAAGTAGAAATTCCACACGAAGCATTGTGAAGAATAATACTTGAAGAAGATCTATGTTCTTACGAGATTGGCTGTCTACAAGAACTTTGTTGGATAGATTGTATCGTTTGACGAAAATTTTATTGTTGAAAGTTAAGAAAGTTGGAAAGAAAACCCACGCTGTCTCGAAGATGTCTTGTTTTTCAGATGCTGTAAATTGACAAATAACTAGATATTAGTATTGACATTATTTGATGTCATATCTGACCTTAAAGTATAAATAAAATCAATCTAGGAATTAATGAAATTTCAAACATTTTTTCTAAGAAAACAGAAGTTTCGTTCCTCCTAATGAGTATCACATGATGCAATAGAAAAATAATTTGACATTGAAAATCGTGTCAAGATCAATTTCGAAGCTATAAAATCGTCTTAAAAAAACGCTGTGATAAAAAATTTTTTGACACCTTGTACAAAGGTGTATATCAACGTAAGTGTACCTGTATGTCTATATTCGAGATTATTTATCTATTCAAGATAGCAAAGTAAAAATACTATATAGAGGATTTAATTAATGTGTGGATCAACGTATGTATCACTATATGTAACAATAATATTGACTGTATATGTACGTGTGTAATAAAAGATTTCCGGTTTACAATGTTTACGATACTGATATAAAAATACCATATAGAGGATTTAATTAACGTGTATATCTACGTATATATCATTATATGTAACAGTAACATTATGTGCATATGCGTATAATATTGGTTAAATGTTAAATGTTAAATGTTAATATTGGTTAAATGCGTTAAAGTGAAATGTTATTTACCTATTCAAGATAGCAAAGTAAACATACCATATAGAGGATTTACTACTGTTAACACTCGGTATTCTCGTATTCAAAGTATTTAACCAAATAATTTGGGAATCCAGCGGACGAGCTTGTATTTAATATGATTATATTTAATATAACAACTTTACTCAATATACGCGTAGCATTTTAAATGTCATGAGGGTTGCAGCGGACTCAATTTTAATGTACCTCGATATCTTAGCTTCTTATAATATCCTAATAAAATGTTATTTATCGATTACAATTGTCCTGTCGTATTTTATAGTGTTTGCTTTATAAATGTGAACTTTATTCAAAAAGAGTTCATCGATGATTATCCATTACAGGTTGTTAATAAACCTGAATTATGCACAAAGGAATTGCCGTTAATAACTTAAGATTCTCTGCCCGTCGTACAGGGTACATATAGTAATTATTCTCGACGATCGTAACGTTTAAGTCCAATTCGAGCTTATAGTCCCATGCGAGTTAAACAACGACAATAGTTTGAATTTCTATTTGTTCGTTTGTCGTCTGTTTATACCCGGAGCACCTGCTGTAAACCAATACAAAATTTATTAGATCTATAAATAACACATATAAAACTTATTAATTTATAATTAATATAAAATAGGAGAGCACGAAACTTCCTATTTTATGGATATGTTAAATCTTTGTAAAAAATACCATATCATTAGTATCATTTTAATCGTTCTAAAGGATTTAGCCGCATAAAGCTGTGACCCTTGGAAGAATCGATGTTCACAGCGTGACAAATTGAAATTGTGCGAAGGTTCCGGTACGAACATCACAAGCCGAACATCGATACCAGGGGCACAGGCACATGTTCTGGGTTCATTATATATTTATAAAGGGCTGACGATTCAGTGGATGGTCCGGGTAAATTTAAATTGTAAAACGCATTGCTGGTTTCAAGTAAAAGCCTGGATAAGAGCGGATATGGTATGAGAGTCTGTCGTGGAAAGGGGAACAGGCCGCTTTTATTTGTAAAGTTTGAATCTCCTCGATATTGAAGATGTTGAAGCTGCAAGTATGTATTTCATTTTAATCCATTCGAGACCGAGATTTAATTGTAAAACGATACCTAGGTGTCGGTACGATCTGAATGTTTAGTTAGAATGATTCTGTGTTTTACTCTCTCCAGGGTATCCTTTTCATACTTTGATTTTAAATCGATGACAATCTTAAATAGTATGCCTCATATTTTTAAAATATAAAATTATATACTATGTTATTCTATAATGTATTATGTACAGTCATATATATATATATATATAATAATTCTATATTGAAAAAAATATGAAATTAACATGATATATACATTACTACATAAGTTATATATAAAATATGTATACTATACCCTTGCCTACTGACTGATATGAATTTCTTTCGGTCTCGAATGCGTTAAAAGAGAGCGCAAAGAAGACGAAATTACTTATTGTAATTAGTAAAACGACCTGAGAGGCAGACAGGTACAAGAAAGAAGGAATATTATATTAGCGGCATTATCATGTTTTTGCTCTCTTTAAGTCTTTCATCGAGACAGACAATCTACAGGTATTAATCGACCAATTTCTCCAAGCTGATAACTTCGAATTGATGTTTATATATAAGAAGTGTTATGTGTTAATCTGTCTAAATGTTTAAAAGGTGTTATAAATTAAATGTTGTTAAACGATACGTAATTGCCTTTTGATCGTAAATTTTACTATCAAGGGGTCTTTTATGTATGCGTAATCATTGTGAATTATAACAATTTATGTGATCGATATTAAAGGTGTTTAAAAGCATATTATTATTATATATTATTATTCTATTCTCCTATATTATTATCCTATATTATTATAGCATTCCTATATTATTATAATATCCAATTACATGTTGATACACAAGATATACAGATTATTATTTATAACGTTTTGGTTTTCTTAATTGAGTCATTCATTTAGTACAAATGATAAGAAATTAGTAATAATTCGCAAAAAAAGGATATTGTAGTAGAAATATTATAAAAAAACATTTTCTGTTTTAGTGTAGAGTTACTCCTTCTTACAGACAGTGTCGTACAAATCTGTACGTCTCTGAGAAAATGTAGGTATCTGAGCCCTTACTTCCTCAACAACTTTTAGATCTGTTAGAAAAAAGAAACATACGAAGTAATAAGTAATGCTTACTAATAAATTCAACAAATACAGAGGAAGATGGCTAAATCGATAAATTAGCGAGACTAAAAATTAATTACATCATGGATCTCTCGCTTTTAATTTTAAGCTGTAAATTACCGATATCGGTGACTGCCATATTCTCTTGAGTTTCCAAATCGTAAAGAATCTCTCCCCAGGGATTGGTCAACTGTGTATGCCCCCATGCGACGTAACTTGCTGAAGGAACACGAGCCGGTGATATGCAAGCAACGTATAATTGATTATCATTCGCTCTGGAACGCTGAAGTAATGACCAGTGCAGTGGTCCAGTGGTCATATTGAATGCCGCTGGATATATCAGCATTTGGCAACCTAACCCAGAGAAGCAGGAAATATGAAGCCACCGAATACCAATTAACTTCGTAGTTGCACGGTTCACATTCCATCATTTCTGAATATGCGAGGACAGTCCTCTTATTGTGCTTTTAATTCTTTTATTTGTTTCATTTTCAGCAAATATACTGGTTTTTTAAATTAAGCTTCTTTTTATACAGATATTTAATTTTTTGCTAGTTAAGTATTGATCGATTAAGTTACTGTACCTTTGTTCCGATAAATGCGTGCCATTTCCTCGAATCTAATATCATAGCATATGCCAATACCTATTTTGCAGCCCTTCACATCGAACGTCGTTAGGGAGTTACCAGGACTGAGTGAATCACTCTCTCGAAAAGTAATCTTATTAGGAATGTCGATGTCGAATAGATGTACCTAATAACATAAAAATGTAGTCGCTAATTCTATTGCTGCAACTTTTGTAATTTAATATCAAAGTTACCAACTCCTAAACTTTAATTATTTTTTATTTAATAACTGACAGCGTTTTTATCACTTTCTTTTATTAAAAAATCTTATCATTTAATAATGTTTAAAAAGGAGAAAAAATAAGTATTTTCGTATGTGAAAAATTTATATTACACATTACAACAAAAATGGGCGTTTTCCGTATCATAACGTATTTTATAAACCGTAAATTATAGAATTGGTTATAGTATACGTATGTACATATGTATATTCCTAAATTATTCCTAGATAGAGTCACTTTCTTCACCCCAATATTTTCAAATTCAAAGCCATAAAGGAATATATTACTTACCTTTCGGTGTTTTGCTATCAAAGTTCCATCGGGACCCCAAATAGTACAGGTATTGTACAATTTATCGCCCTCTATTTCAGGCATCGTACCACCAACTACATAGATGTTGTTTTCTTTAGCTGCATTCGATAAAGCAACGCTCGTTTCACCATCAGGAATACTCTCGGCGTATTTTCGAAAGTACTCTGCATTGCAATATTTCAATTAATGAAAAATAACTGTCTTTTGTTCCAACCATAAATTAAATTGAAATTTTTGTCAGTTTTTTATTTTTTAAATTATTAAAATAACTAAGTTTTATATCTCGACTTAATTAAATATGCAATTACTTAGCTAACAGTATATATAATAAATTGTTTCTACAGGTTCAAAATGAAAAATGAATATTTAGAAATATTTAATTACGACAATGCTATTTGTGTTAGCATCAGTGGCTTGTTACTCTACGACTTTGCTAGTACTTTTTGAAACATAAAGTTAGTTTTCAATTAACACTTATACTAGAGGCGGAATTATAAATGCAAAATAATTGATAATACCAATTTATAAGTACCTAATTATTAGTATCTTAAAAAATATATTTATACAAAAATCACGATAATCATGAAAATGGGGAAATCCTATATTCTCGACTCAATTCACAATCTTTATGGAAGTATAAACGGTAAGGTAATTTGTCTACTTTTACTTTTTTCTATATAGTTGTTACACACATGGTAAATTATTGAAAAAAAAAACAAATTATTACGTATTCCATATGGTGAATTAAAGCATTCAGGAAGAGCTATAATATCAGCATTGCGCTCTTTTGCGCTAGAAATGTAGGAAACTGCCCGCTCTACATTTTTGCGTTTTACTTCATTTACTTCAAGTTGTACCAACGCCAAGCGAAATGCTAAAATGTTGGAAAAGTTAAATACATTCGGTTATATATTTCCCATACTTTTTATCTATAAATACTTTTTACATAGTGAATACTTACTCGACATCGTTCGCACTACTTGTTTAGCGATGTTTGTAAGTATCATAATGTTGAGGTTATGTATGGTACTACTCAATATCAACATTACGTAAGCAATACGCAGGGATTTTTAATAATTCTTGGTAAAGTTTAGGACATTAATTTTGATGTAATTGTAAACATTATTTGTTCACAATTTGTCCATTTACTTTGCAACAAAAAGAACGCATCTGCAAGCGTGTTAATCGGATAACGACGAACTTCATTTCGCAAACACCGACACGTGAAACATTTTGAAGTTACGTCGACGCGAGAGTAATTGGTTCCCTTAAATTCCTCAATTTCCATTTCTTTCGCCATGTATATTCGAGTATTGCATTTGAATTGCAGAGCAGTCGAAAGTAGAGGAGCACCTCGCCGATATATCGACAGGAACATGAATTTTTTTTCATAGGGCGAATATTTTTTCCATTGAATTATTAAACCGAGTCAAATTTTCAAACTCAACCACTTAATTTAATCGTTTTACATAAAACATTTCAATCTTTTTTCTTCTAAATACTTTACCTATATTTCATCTGGCTGAATATTCCATATTTTTAAAGCTTGTTGATAATTACAAATACGTAATTATCATTCTGAAGCTAGAAATTTGAAGTAAAATTGCTCTGCGCGAAAGGAAATAATTCAACGTTTTATATATAGCTGTTAAAATGATATAAGTTTCAGTAAAATAGCTTCACTAAAATTTGTGGTTTTTTTCCTTTTCTATTTTTTTTTTTTTTTTTTTTTTTTTTTTTGGTTTTATGTGTTCAAGGGCGAACGTTCCCTCTCATTTCTTGTATTTTTATGAGGAATTTAGCCTTTTTACACCACGAGAGCCTCAACGTTTTCATTTTCACGCTTACGCTACGCTCGTTAAACACGTTCTAATGAGACCATGTGCTGACATTGCGAGTTTTATTATTTTCGCACAATAATTTATCATTTTAGATTTCAAATATTACATTCATACATTTTTCGTTGTAAATTTCTTTCTCTATTTAAACAATTTACCATTGTTGCTACAATAAATCAATTAATTAAATTAATTGATCAGTTTAAACTTAAAATATCATTTCATAAGTTTTCGTCACTTGAATCTAAAAACAACAGAAAACGGATCATATTCAACGATCACAAAACGATAATAGGATATTGTGTTTCTTCTGAAGGGCATGAAATTGTCAGGAGATTATGCCATAAATGAAATTGGAAGCTGGCTGGTCAAAGGGATTAAACTCGGTTAAACTCAATTGTGCTATATTGCACAAAGACTTGAGAACTGCTACCAAATATCTACTAGCTTAAAGGTGTGCTGATTACACCTTACAAATTGTAATTATATTTCAAATACAATCTCCTAAATAATAAGTAAATTAAATTAATACTTTACCTAGAATCTGTGATACATTAATATAACAAAAATACATTTCTTAAATTATTCATTAATTTGCAATGTAATTAGAATATTATCTTTATTTTCTGGTGTCTTTATTATTCTTAAAAGATACGCTGCTTGTTTGCAAATTTAACACTACGTATGCTATTAATAAATCATTTTATATTTAATTTTGCAACCTTCAATCATTGTTAAAATTGATTGATAATACCGTTGGTTAATAGAAATTTGAAAATGCTCTCGTTTCCACTCGATTAAAAGGTAATTGCACAAACTGTCACAGTGTTGACTACAAATCACGTGTGTCGTTCTATTAAATTTATACACAATAGTATTTATTCTCGTTTTAATTTAAAATGAAATGTGTTATTGTATTTTTTTTTTTTTATTTATTTGTTGAGATTACAATCAATTCTCGCGTTGAGAATTTTCAGTAATTTTTCTGGCGTGGCGCAGTGACATGGCTGTTTATTTACAATAAGTTAATACTTATTATAGATAGGTATAATTTATAAGTAATATAAGTAAGTGCATATGCTTAATTTGGATAATTAAATGAATCTAACGTTTAGGTCTAGCGGGTAGTGCCTCTTCAGCCTGCGAATCTGGTCCGTCGTATCGAGTAGTCCAGTGATTAGGGGGTTTCGGTGTTTGTTGATTCTTTTGCTATATCTGTCGCTATATTTTGCTATTTCCTCTTTGACGGTGGGTATCTTGAGGTCGCGGTGTATTGTTTCATTGGTTACATACCAAGGTGCGTCAATTAGGGATCTTAGCGTTTTCGATTGAAAGCGTTGGAGTATTTCAATGTTGGAGTTACTTGCTGTTCCCCATAGTTGGATTCCGTAGGTCCAGACAGGTTTTATTACGGTCTTGTAGAGGGTAATTTTATTCTGTATATTTAGTTTGGAGCGTCGGCCCGTGAGCCAATAGAGTTTTTTTAGTTTGTCCTTTAGTTGCTTCCTTTTATCTGAGATGTGTGTCTTCCACGTTAGTCTCCTGTCCATGCCCAGGTATCGGACTGTGTCCCTGCTAGGAACTGTTGCATTGTTGATGGTGACCTGGGGGCAGGTTTGTTTTCGGAGCGTGAAGGTTACATGTGAGGATTTCTTTTCGTTGACTTTGAAGCCCCATTTGTGAAACCACTTTTCCATGGAGTCGAGACTTCGCTGGAGAGTGGATGAGGCTATTACCGGGTCTGCGTGGGTAGCCAATAGCGCTGTGTCGTCTGCAAATGTCGCTATTGTTATATCGTTTGATATAGGTAGGTCGGCAGTGTAGATGGAGTACAGTAGGGGTCCGAGGACACTACCTTGGGGTATGCCGGCTTCTATTGGGAATGTTGCGGAAGTGGCGTCTAGGCATTTAACCATGAATTGTCTATTGGTTAGGTAAGATTTTAGGATGGAGTAGTAGGGGTGGGGTAGGATCTTTTTAAGTTTGTATAGTAGCCCTTCATGCCATACTTTATCGAATGCCTGTTGGATGTCTGGGAAAACCGCTGAGCAATATTTTTTCTTTTCGAGTGTTTGGCTGATCGTATGAGTTAAGCGGTGGATTTGCTCTACTGTAGAATGATGTTTTCGGAAGCCGAATTGGTGATCTGGGAGTGTTTTCAAGTTCTCTAGGATTGGAAGGAGTCGGTTCGTGAGCATCTTCTCGAATAGTTTGGACAGGGTAGGTAAAAGACTGATTGGGCGATAGGAGCAGGTTTCGTATATCGGTTTACCGGGTTTAGGGATGAGGGTAATCAATGAGATTTTCCAAGCCTTAGGATAGTGTTCCAGGCGAAGGATAGCATTAAAAATCGATGTGATGAGTGCTATCCCTTTTGTGGGAAGTTCCTTGATTGCTCTATTGCCTATTAGGTCGTGTCCTGCTGCTTTCTTGGGGTTTAGGCGACTGATTGTTTCTATAGTCTCTGCAGAGGAGAAGGGTTCGATAGGAGGGGACATTTGGAAGGGGGTGTGCAGGTATTCAGTAACGTCCGCGGCGGCTTTGGGGGAATGGGGTTTGAATACTTTTGACAAGTGTTTTGCAAACAGGTCGGCTTTTTCTATAGGGCTTCGCGCCCATCCACCTTGCGGACGGCGGATAGGTGGGATTATTTGTGGGGGGCGTGTGAGTTTCCTGGAGGCCTTCCATAGTGAGTAGTTGGCGTCGGCTGTGGGGGATAAGCTGGCGAGGTATTTATGGAAACAGTCGTTTTTATAGTTTCTTAAGGTTCTGGATAGCTTTCTAGTTGCGTTGTTAAGTTTGCGTTTGTCCTCCGGTGTTCTATGGGTCTGCCATACTCTTCTTAGTCTACGTTTTTCTGCTATTTTTTTTTTAGTATGTATTGGGGATATTCTTGTTTGCTGTTAGATGGCTTTGTCGGTGTGGAAAGGCGGATTGCGTTTATTATGCTCGTGTTTAAGTATTCCGTGGCTGCTTCGATATCTTCCTTTGTTTTTAGTGGGGTGAAGGCTCTGAGGTCGAGTGTGTAAAGACTTCTCTGAAGAGCTGCCAGTTGGTGTGTTGGTTGTGAATGGAGCCATTAGGTGTATTCTCGATGATTGTTGAACTGACTGTTGCTATCACGGGAGAATGATCAGAGGAGAGATCAGCCGAGGAGTTGATCTGGACGTGTCTTGATGGGCTATTTTTAGTTATGAAGAAGTCGAGAAGGTCGGGTATTTTGTTGGTGTCAGTGGGCCAGTATGTGGGTTCGTATGTGGTGAGGTAGTTGAGGTTGTTGTTTATTATGCTGTTTAAGAGGTTTTTGCCTCTTGCTGTAACCAGTCTGCTGCCCCATTGGATGTGCTTGGCGTTATAGTCTCCTCCAACTATGAATCTATTGCCCAGGGTGTCCAGGAAGTTATCAAAGTCTTCTTTGGCGATGGAGTGTCTGGGAGGGCAGTATACTGCTGAGGTGGTGATTGAGCCATGACAGTCTTCTATTGCTACGTTTGTTGCTTGGAGGTAGTCTTTCTGGAATGATGGAAGTTCGTAGTGCTTAATACTTGCTTTGATTATTATTCCGGTGCCACCGTGGGCCTTTCCGCTGGGGTGTTGGGTATGGTAGAATTTGTAACCATTTATTTTCAGGTAGCTCTTGTCGGTGAAGTGGGTTTCCGATACGAGCATTACGTCGATTTGCTGGTGTTTTAAGAAGAGTTCTAGTTCAAGTTTGTGTTGCGCTAGACCGTTGGCGTTCCAGAGTGCTATGCGCCTTGGTTTTATTTTGAGTCGGGGCGTGCTAATTTTTCCACGATGAGTGTTAGTAGCGATAGCAAGTGATTTATTTGCTCCGATTGTTTCTCTATTAGCTTTTCAAGCCTTGAGGAGTTGTCTGTGTTAGGTGGGTTGGGGACACTGTTTTGGGGAAGGTTCCTTTGGCTGTTCGGGTTATTTTGGATGCCTTGTACTGCTTGGGCATAGGAGGTTGAGGTGGAGATGAATTTGGAGATGGTAGGACTGGGTGTTTGGTTGGTTGAGGGGGTTGGGGTAGTCGTGAATTTCGGCGGGCTGGGTGTTTGGTTGGATACCTCTTTTGCTCTGAGCTTAGGGTACCTGTTCGTGTATAGTGTTTTATATGCTGGGCAGCCTTTGTAGTTGGCAGGGTGGTCCCCTTGGCAGTGGATGCATTTCGCTGGGGTTTCCGGTGATTTGGCGCACTGGTCAGTGGAGTGAGTGCCTGCGCATTTAACGCAGCGGAAAGTATGGTTGCAGTATTTCTGCGTATGACCGTACCTTTGGCACCTTTTGCACTGCACTATTTCTTTTTTCACGAGCGGTGGTTCGATCTTTACTATCGCGTTCATTAGGCGACTGATGTTGTAGATTTCCTTATTGTTCGGCTTTTGTTTAATGTCTAGGAAGAATAAGGATAACGGGTCTTTCGAGACTCTATGCCTTATATTACTTACGTTGATGACTTCGTGGCCGAGTTTTGAGAGTTCGTATTTTAGTTCGTCTATGTCTGCTGAGTGGTGTATGTTTCGTAGGACCACCCGGAAAGGCCTTTCCTGTTTGAGCTGGTAGGTGTGGAAGTTGGCGTTCAGGGTCCTGAGTGTCTTGGTGAGTTTTCTGTAAGCTTCTGGGTTCGTCGGTAGTATTTTTACTTTGTTGTTGCTTATCTTAAGGTTATATTCCTCCTTGCTGATATCTCTCTCTAGGGACTTGATCATTGTCTGTATGTCAATGACGTCGTCCACAAATATTGGTGGGGGAGGGGGGATTCTCTGTGAGTGTTGGTTTGGTGGCGGTTCTACGATTTCCATGGCGTCGTTTGAGGATTCCAATACGGCGAACCTGTTGTGTGTGTTTATTTGCGTTGCTGTTTCTATTTTCCTTTTCTTTGTAGTGTTAGCGTCGTTAGTGCGGAGAGTTCTGCTACACTTCTGCCACGGGGGGGGGGGGGGGTAGAACGGGGTAGCTGCGAGTCTGCTCCGGAGAGCCTGGTCGCGGTTGCTGGGCCATCATCGAGCTAGTTAATTCGGAATGAACAACTAGTCGTGAGGCTGTGAGGCTAGTATTCGGGTTGGGGTTAGGTGCGTGGGATTTTCTTCTCCCTAAAGGGTAAGGGACACTTAGCTGTGTTCTCTTTCGACTCAGATTTCTCAGATTTCTTGAACGATAAATGTTTATTCACTCTAATGTCAATGAGTACACTTGATACAGGATTCGCGATTGTATTCGGTTCGCGAATGCGCGGTTATAAGATAGAGCTTGGATAGCTACGATTCGAGATACGCTGCGAGTGCGGACAATGATTGCACGAGATGTCGAGAGCTTAGATAATTATTCGGCTCGAACCGTGTAAGTATAACGATCGTGATATACTGCGGTAACTCGCGGTAATAGACTGACATTTTTGTCGCGATGCTGCTGCGGAGGAAGACTCGTTGGGATGTGTCTAAGGATGCGAAGGCATCGGATTCGTTGAGAAAAGCTTTGAGAGGGTGTTGCTAGCGGGCAGCGTCGTACGTGAGAGATAGCAGATTTCTCGTGTGTCCCCGTGGTAGGTGGTCGACTTCGAGACTGATAAACAAAGACTGTTTGTCTCTTTGGAGGACCTTAGCTAAAATAAATCCTAAGATTTATAGCGGTCCCTTGGCTAGCTGGAAATATTCGGTACGAATGTATCGACATCTGGCAATCATCTTGTCCGCAGGTATAGGGTCTTTGTGTCGTGCGTCACGCGACGTAAACTGTTGGGAAGTTTACTGTCAAGTGCCGCCACATGTTCAAGGAAAATGTATCTGCAGCCGGTTATAGCGGTATTTACGTTACGGATGATCTATGGGAAGATTCACACGAACAAACCTTTATGGACTAACCAAATTTATTTTGTTATTAAAAACGATCTACAGAACCGATCGACGACTGGTGTTCAATTTAAAAATTGCTTCTCTATAAAAGCAAGAAATCTAATTTACATCGTGTTCTTCATCTGTCGCCTCCATATACATCCTGGTGGCAATAAAATTCTGAATTTACGAGAAATCCGTATTTCGACTTAAGCTTATCGATGTTACCGACTGGACAAAGCCTTCGAGAGTTTAAATTAACCGATCGACCCTTCGATGAAAGGGCGAGCAAGTGCCAGGAAACTATCGCGGGAACGCTCGTAAAAGCGCGCAATGGTTCGGCGTGGTAACCTAGGAAGAGGAACAGGTGCGACTGAATCGTAACGGTTGTCGTGGCCCCTTTCAAACGATCCGTGGCCACTCTTCAGTTTCGGCGTCATTAACCCTTCCCTTCTTTCTTCCTGGTTCACTTAGAAACGAAGAAAATTCCGGAGGTAGTTTGCTCTTAGCAGCTGTCATTTTTTTTTTTTTTCTTTGTTTAGTCGACACGAAGCATTTTGGAGAATTTCTGTGATTGCTTCGCGAAGGTACAGAGGATAAGAAAAAGCGCTCTTTGTTCGTTGACGACTTTCTGTCAATTAGAAATAAGAGTAAACGGCATAACAGTTTTCTTCTTTGCCACTGTATACGTAATTTTTGTTAGACTTTAACAACTCGTATTTTTCGTGAGCAAATACTGTCGAGTGGTTATACACTGTATATGTGAAGCTTCGTTTTCTTCGCGCGAAATATCCATGTTGTTCTTTCTATACTTGTGTTCATATATCATGACGTTCAGCCTACACGTGCCCGAGAATGTAATGTAACAGATAATTGGGTTCGAGCTGTAAATCTTTCATTTGCAGCATGACGCGAATCTAACAACACTTCTTTCCTTGTTCAGATCATGAATATTTTTGTCGCGTGCAGGTAGAATCATATGTCTAGAGTATCCACGGGTTTCGTGTTTACTTATTTCTTTAACTAACTTCGGTTTTAACCAACTTCCTATTAACCAGCAAATTAATCAAATACTTTCAGAATCAATATGACAAGAATATACCGAAAAGTGTCGAAAGAATTTTAAAGAATTTTACAATCATTTTCCTAAAAGTTATCTTGAGACGTATTGTATCGTTAGTCTCATAGAGTTAATCACTTTTCTCTAGAATAATGCTCGAACACAGCTGTAGCTTTCTATAAATTTCCTCGATATTCGATTGAATTTCCCGAGATCGTTTCCAATGACGAGATCGCAGCAGTTGTTACGAAAAATATCGGAAGAGCGAAGAACGCGTATGTGTGTCTGATCCATCATTCACGATAGTCTCTACGGTCCATGCGTATGATCCATCATCTGCGTAACCGTTTTACAATCCTCACCGTGGAAATGCCGATCCGCGATGCTATTCTCGCGCGCACTCGACCGCTTAAGAGCATCGTCCAGAGACGTTTCCATCATACACAAATAACTTTGTTTTTCTTCTTGCAGTCGGAAGCGTGGAGAATTCGATGTTTCTGGCTGATCTGTTGTTTTATCATTTGCGCGGCATTTTTTCGCGGTTAGAAGAAAGATGAGATTAATATCTTTGTGGTATTTTGATACTTATCGATCTGCCGATAATGTCGGTGCTGGTAGGGGAAAGCGTAGTTGAGAAGAAGCGCGCTTTTTCGATAAATTATGAATTATGGCTAACGGTAATTCACGCAATTTACATAATCTAGATGGAACAGACGCTTTTCAAGATCGCTTGTCGACTCATTTATGTTTATAATTTTCAGGAGAAGAAAATCTAAACCTTGAATATATTCAATTCGAATATGTACTGTAGCCTAAATTCGGGTCTTTTTTCGGCTTTCAACGATATCGATTTTGTCTCGATTGACCTCCTGCCGGTTTACGTGCTTTTATTCTTCCTCCTTCTTCTTCTTCCGGTGTCCAATGATTCCTTTGAAAATCGACGCGGTTCGTACCGAAGCGTACGGGTTCGTACCGAAGCGTACGCTTCCGATGCGGAAAGTACGCGATCGAAGCGCGTGGCTTCTGACCGGAAGCGTAGCCTTGCAAACGCGATTAGATTGCATTAGCTACGAGACTGAAATTAAATCTCGAGTCGGAATTGTATTTAATTTTCTTCGGGAAGTTCGATGCCGGAATCGAAAATTAGACGATTGAATAGGGATTCCTAGTTGATTTTAGACGTCCCTCTTCCTGTAACTCCCACCGAACTTGCATTGGGCGTTGTTCGCAGGCTTGTCGTGCGGCAAACCGTTTCGCAAGAGCTTATTTGCATTTCCTCTAACTGCGGTTCGCATAAGACGCGTCAAAGGAATATTGACTACTATCTATTAGGTCAGATTTTTTCACTATTTTCTGCTTCTCGTAGGATTGTAATGTTACAGTACCGGTAACACGAAGCTTGATCTACGGCAAATAATAAAATATCTTTGAGATTAAAAAATATAAAGATTTGAAAATTAGGACATTTGAAAGTTTGTGCTTACTCGACTGAATTGCTATTAAGTGACGTTTAAAAATTTTAATCACAAGGTTGAAAGTAATATAGTTGGTAATTCTAAGGAACACCTATCCTCAGATAGATTGGTATACACACGCGAGTCGACCGTATTCTCCGGAAATGAAAACAACTACATCCCTGGAACCTGGAACACGTGATTTTCCGCATATCCATTAAAGCAACATCGGTCAGTGACTCGTCTACGGTGCAGTCGCTAGACTCAATTAATGACCACGTTCTGGTCGTAAATATAGAAAAGGCAGCGAGATATTTTAGTTTGTTGGCTAACTGGGCTGAGGTTGGGTCAATGTTTCTGTGGATTTCATTTACCTCTTCCGGCCTCCTTATATTTTCTGAATTCTTACAATTTCCGAGATACCAGTTCATAGCAAATTGATTCTTATTATGGCGTAGGATATAGTAAATCTTATTGTCTAAAAATACAGGAAAAGATTTCATAATTATTATTTTTTTTAACATTTTATTCAAGCGTTTCTTAAGACATTTGTTCAAAGAGATGTCAGGTTATAAAAAATTGAATCAACCTCCCCAAAGCTCCTTAACCTCTTGTTATTTTTGATAAATCAATAGCATTACGCAATATATACCGTGTGATTTCCCTAGACGATCTAGTAGCACTCTTTTTTACAACCTTCTTTCAAAACGAGAAACAAGAAGAGGATTGACCAAATATCATTGTCATCGAAGCGCAGAGACGCTCCGGTGATTCTTATCTCCATTCATCTCTCCGAGTGAAACTATTTGACGTCGCCTTGAATAGGCTCAGACAGTTTTGTCGGGGGTCCGTGTCGTCGCCTGTAGTCAGCTCGCACGATCGTGAATGGAAAGACTCGTATAAAATCAAAGGGCCGACAGACTCTTCCTGCTTAGACGAGATCAACGAGATCTCGTTCAATAGAGAAGTTACCTTCTCGACCGCCGGCGCCGTATTACCCTTCAAAGTCACCGGAAAGTCATATAAGCCAACCGATGCAGCCTAACCTTTATCCTAGCCTAACCTAGATAAAATAGGTTTCTCTTATTCCATCTGAATTTCTAAAGAAACCAAGACTTGATTTCAGTCTGGTTAAAAGCTTCGCTCGATTAAAGCTGTTTTTCAAGCAATAACCTACTTTGTGAATTTCATGCACGCGAATCCAAGTATGTATGCGGCAGAAATGAAGCTTTCGTGCATGTCTAATTGTAAGTTGATGCGAAACAATGCGCATGCGCCGAAATCCCACCACTTTGCGGACCCACATTGTGCCTTTTATCAAGGCGCCTTGTTTGTTTACTCTTCTCGAGCTAATTCTTCACTATTATTATCTACATTATTTTCACTGGCTAACAACTGGTTGGTCTGCAATTGACGAACCAATACAAATTTTTCGTTACGTGCATATATTCGAAAGAATTCGAAATTAAATTATCATGTATTACGGGCAGTTACGATAGAGTGACACAAAGCAATCTGTGTTTGAATGCCTCCACTCGTGGACAATATCGATATAACCTAAATGCGATAAATCGCGAACGTTTGATTCGACTCATGGGAAATTTACGCGTTTTTGAATCGTTCCGAGTCGCACGCGAAATGCAGGTCAGAGAACCGTCTAATATTTATTGTTGAGATCGTGGGCTTGATCTTAATGGCGCGGCGGCACGCGATTCTTTACCAACTATGCTCCTTAACTCCAGCTCTCGACCTTCTTCCCTATTCAACTAGCTCGAGCAGTGAAATTGACTCTGCATGCCTGTGATTTTGGCAGGGAATGGGAGTCGAGTTCGTAGTGAATGCACATTGTGTATACGTGTTTTAGGTGGTTTGTGTGAGTTTGTTGCGGAGATTCGAGACATTTATTTAACCTCTTTATCATATTCGAGCCTGTGCGATATAACCATATCTTAAATGTAATAAGTTTTATTTTTTATTGCAAAGTTCTTGAAATATATAATGCACACAATAAGTGTATAATATTTTATATATATATATATATATATATATATATATATATATATATATATATAAATTATATTTAAGAAGTTTGGGATAGTTTAAAGATGAAATAAATTTAAATTGCTTTTTAAGTTTAATCTCTTACTCTCGACGAAATCAAGTTTCTCTGGAATTTGGTGGAGTTTAAGATTTGATATCGGTGTCGTAGGAGTTATGTGACACTTTAAGGTGGAATAAATCTAGCGAGGAGTTTAAGGTGCGGCAAAGGAGCGTGGAATGTTGCAATAGAAATTTATTGCAGTGTTAGTGCATTGGTAGATTGATCAAATTTACGTGTAGCGTGGGTAACCAATGGTAAATATTTTGCAATGTGTATAATTTCTCAGTAATCTGAGGTTTATAAAATCTATCGACAACTAATGGAAATTGTTGATTTAACAGATCAATTTTAAATTCCTCGTTAATCTAAATTTTTTTAATCCTATTTACAGCTAAACCTTACGACGAAAAATTAACGAAGTGGAATAAAAATGGCATTGTGATTCTTCTCGTCGTGTATCGGTGTCACATCAAATTTAAGAGACAGTTTTACTTGCGGATGCTGCGTGTTACGTTGGTGAAGTCGACGAAAGCGTAAAATAGGAGCTCGTCCGAAATACACTAACGCGGAAGGTTAAATTTAACGCAAAAGGCCGAGAAATTAGTCTAGAACTCGAAGTTTCATTGGTACGACGCACTTGAAACGCATTCAAAGAGGTCGGCGACCTCGAAAGGGGATGAACGCAACTGTTTCGTGGGAATTTCTTATTGTGGCTTATTTGGATGAAGCTGCTTTAAAATCAGCGCTGGATTCGTCTGTTTTTTGCCCGGAAATCATAAAATGTTTAGGCCAGGCGACTCCATGTACAGAAAATGTTATGTCCACTTTTTACGTCCGTAGAATTCAACTCTTTACTACTATGCACTTCTTCTCCAAAAAAATATCGCGTTTCAATATTAAAAAAAGTTTCAATAATATACTATCCATTAGAAGAATGATAACATGATAACCTTACAAATTATTAGTATTAACAAATTCTTATTGTCGTATAGAAATGCCAACTATTGCTTCGGTAAAACAAACAAAGGAATTTTACAGGTAAATTTTACAAATTACAAGTCATCTTATAACGCAAAATACGACGTGTAAAATTGTCTCAATTTATTAATAGTATTAATAAATTATTATGATAAAAGATGCAGGAATCTTAGCCTCATGAGAAATTAGAGATGAAAATTAAAGATTAAAGGGAAAAGATTAATCACTGGTCCTCCTAAAAAGATGCAGTCCCATGGATGGATGGTTGTGCGAGTATTAAAGCAGCGCAAAACCGTTCCCCGAATTCTCATCCCGGACGTCGTACGACCAAAGACAAAAACAACTCACTCGAGGGCATTGCGGAGAGACATTCATCGAGGACACAATAGTATTATTCCAGGAAGTGCTAGTTCTTCCTAGATTCCGGTTACAATGTTCTTAACGCGTGGAAATTAGTCTTGACCAGGAAACATCTATAACGGCATGTATTTTCTGCCGTGATTGTAAATCTGTTTGGAACATGCGGTTTGTCCGTTAATCTAGGCGCTGTTGTTCAATTGAGTCAATATTATTTGTTGGTAGATTAGTGTGTGCAAGAGCGCTCTATCCATTATTGACCAATTCGAGCACGTATTGGTAAATTTCACACCGGCAATTACGGTGAAATCGTTCGTGGTCGCTGGAAATTAGCAGTATCGTTTGCGGTCGTGAGCTGATTGACACTGCGTGAGCGGGGAATTATGTGAAGCAGCTTTGCTTTGTCGTTTCATGCATTTAATAGGTTTGCGGCGGTGGACAGAGTTTGTAAAAAATGAAGACAAGGTAGAAAAAGATTATTTTTCATTTTTTACTATTAGATTATTTTCAAAGTGATCATTTCAGTGAAATATGATTGACAAAAAATAAGATCTATAATTGAATCATTATAGAAAATAGAATAATATTGATAATAAAGAAATAAAAATCAATTATAGAATAACATATAATAATAATAATAATAATAACAACAACAACAACAACAACAACAACAACGACAACGACAACGACAACGACAACGACAACGACAACGACAACAACAACAACAACAACAACAACAACAACAATGTGGATAGACTTTATGTTTACTTTTATATGTATAATGATACTGTTTGATCCTTGAATTAAAGTTAAGATTAACGTTGCGATTATGATTATCCTTTGTCTGACTAAATATATTTGAAGTATCAATTACAGTAGAATTTTTGAAAGATTCTTGGCTGTTAAACAAAAAACTGGTTCCTTTATATTTCGCTCAATTATCATAGAATCGTGAAACTGACTTTCACTTCAAATTTTGTCTGTTTCAGGAGTAACAAGTACCTGCAAAAATCATCCATCAGCCGGATATGTGCTGTCGGAGGGTTTTTCATTAGCATTCCCGTCTTTCTAACTGGTAAGAACCAATTCCTTCAATTCTGTCAACTTTAACCTTTTGAAAGATACTAGTACATAAGTTATACGTTTAATTTTTCTTGAATTCAGGCATGAATCTAAAAGATACTGTGAACTATCTCTGAGTGTATGAAATCAGTTTAGAAATCCAATGGAAATAAAGTTAATTTTAACGCCGAATAGTCATTATTTTTCTTAGAAAAATAAAAAATGATCGTCTTTTAGAGAAGTTTTAACAGATTAATTTATAAAGAGCTGAAACAGAATATTCATGTCATGCATGAATACGGCTGGTGGATGGATCGAGATCTAATCTAAAGTTTACGTTGTGTCATGCTAGTTTACACAGCTATCATTCGCTCGATCGATCGTTAAGCTGTTGAACTCGATTCAAGACGGACATTTTGACTCTGTTCAGAAGAAAACTGCGTTTTAATAAATTTGACGGAATAGAAATTATGATAGACTACAATGTTTTTTTAATTATATCATAAAATTTATTTATTTTTTTTTAATGTCATGTTAGAAACTTCAAATACTGTCCAAAACTTCGAACGTAATCGTTTTAGAAATTTGTAAATTACTTAACGACCAAAAATATTGAATTCTCTATTGTCTGAAGATAGATTCTCTATAATTTAAGTAATTTATTCGTCGAGAATTGATATATAAAGACTTAAATAATAAATTAATTGAAAAATAATTTGCAACTAGTATTGAAAATTTCAATTAAAAGCATATGTATATAGTTTACGCTTCGAGAATTATATGTATTGAGAATATGTATTTGCGCCGATTCTTTGTCCCGCTTGTTATGGCATACGTGTTATAATGATCCTCTAACAATGCTTTCAGGTATGATATTGTATACATTCATCCAGTTTCATTCGACGCCGGCAATCGTTACGTCGGTTTTCATAGGCCTTGGCATCGTGTTTTGTGGATGCGCAATGGTCCATAACGTCTTCGTGTGGCAGAGGGTAAGAACATATCGCTATTAAAAAAGAAAACGAACACGTTCAAACACGTCTAAATCATCTTTTATGTGTATTTTACCCGGAAATCATTTTATCGTGAAATTTTGTTTTTCAGAGTTACCATAATTTATCTGGTAGAGTTCATAAAAATTTTTCTGAAATCAATTGCAAGCTTTTAGGAAACCAGGATTTTTCACATTTTTAAGAAGCGTTATAATTATATTGCGGATCTTTATACGTTCGTGCGAAATTGAAAAGTACGCAAATGGCGCAAAATGCATAAAATGCGCTAAAATATACGTATATAAGAAAACAAATCTCTATTAAAATTTTATTTCTTTGATTATGTTCGTAAAACTACAAACTTGTATAAAAATACGCATTCTAGTTATAAATGTTAAAACATTCGATCTAGTCCTTATCACATTCATGAAAACCTCCATTTAACCATTCGTTGTATCAACAAACATTCATATGCAAAACTTACCACCTACCACATCCTCCGCGTATTAATATAATCCCCTTTTATAAATTATACACTTTAGAATGGACTGGTTGGGTCAGAGTCATATAAGCTTACAAGTTCTCGAGGAGTTCTACCGAAGTTACATTTACGTTTGCATAATTTCACCGAAAAAGATACTCTGTAGAATGACAGGTTCGTTTGTTTATGTGATCCGCGATCGCAACTATTTCAAGGGGATTTTATAAATAACCATACACACGATATTCAGTGTATTTTCGTATTCTCGTTTATTTTGGGGAGATTTGTAAAACTGTTGAACAAAATAATTGAGTAACGATTATATTTGCCGAGAAAAAGTCTTTTTCTCTGTACCCCTCCTTCTACTTCAAGCATGTAGTATAATAAGACAATAAGATTGACAATGGCTGAAAGTAATCCAAAAGAGTTTTCACCATGGTTATCGGTAACGAAAAAGATTTGAATCATCTTTAATACTTATTCGTAACTAGAATCATTTCAACTAAAATGTAAATTCTTATATTATAACTTTTTTAATTTGTTATGGCCCCTGACTACAACCTAACCTATCATTCTTATTTCGTAGGAGAAGACGAATGCCGTGAAGGCGTTAGCGCGCGAACAGTGCGAAGCGGCGGTACAGCTGCAGCGTCAGCAGCAGCTGCAACAGCACCAGAACCAGCCCCAGCTACAACAGCAACAACAACTACGTGGCCCGTTAACCATCCACCATGCTGGCTGCCCAACGAAAGTCGGGCCCGTGACGAACCAACTAAATACCAGCCACGCAACGCACGGCCGAGCTGCACAGTACCAACACTATCATCACCATCATCATCATCGACACGTGTCAATGTCCCCACCGCCCTTGTTGCTCTCATCGCCAGCTCCGATCGCGGCGACGCACAATCATCTGAACGTGAGCGGACACAGAAACGTGGTTACGCCACCGGATACACCAGCAGATAGATCGCCACCGAGTCCTGGAAATAAGCTAAATAGATCGCAGCATTTGCCACGGGAAGCAACCGGCAGCGTCAGTCCTGGTCTTCCGGCTGCCACATTGGATCTAAGTAGCGCAGCAACCACCAATAGTCCGCATGAATTGTCCACGTTAGTTTAGAAATTTGGTCCGAACATTATATCTTCACATAGGATTGGAGATTAATAGTTGATAGTTAATTTACACATCGATCTTTTTATTTGTAAATTGGGTCGTGGTTTAGAGTTGGTTTGTAAAAATTCGGTCCTAATTGTTAAATGATGAATATTGATTAAGAATAATAGGCATTGATGTACCAATCTTTTTTTAACTTATATACTTGAGCACACGCATTGGAGATTTCACTTTTATTCAGTGAAACAGCAACTTCATTACTCGCTTATTCAATACGGCAATTGCATATATTTCATGGACATTTTAACAATGTTTTGAATAATTTCTAACGGTACAATTGTGATGAAGTGAAAAAAATCGTGATAAGAAACAGAGAGAAAAGTTGCTCGTTAATGAATATTGACCAGAAATAAAGTAATTTCTAAAGAATATCCCGAAGACGTCGTAGATATTACGAAAGGAATGATTAATTTATACCCGCGTGTATCTTGCCATTACCATACTATTATTATTATTATTATTATTATTAATATTGTTAGTAGTACTCGATTACATTATTATTAATATTAATATTATTGCCTTATTATTATTAATGTTATGGAACCTCTAGTCCTAGGTTACTTTCGCTGCCACGAAAGGATAAGATTTTCGAACTTTTTACTATTACGTGTAATTCAAGTTTTCCTGTTGCGCATGCGCAGTAGAAAGAAAGTTAGCGGAACTCAAATCTCGAACTATAGAGAGTTGAAAAGTAGTAAAAGTAAAAAAGCACGAAGAACATTTGTATTTGTGCTGGATTAAGTTTGATAATTGAAAATTGAGTTTGATGATAACATTTTTTTCGTATTCGCTTCGGTAAATATTAGTTTTATTTAAAATTGAACAAAGCATTTTATGTTTTTCAAATACGGTACATAATCGTAATATCGAATTTTGTAAACTGATAGTAAGAAACTCTATAATTCGAGACTGGAACTTTGATCAAGTTCACATTGAACGTAAACTGACTTAATTTTGTTATTTAAGCGTGTATACTATACGTGTTTGTTCCTTCTTCTCTTGTGCGCAGGCTATAGCTTAATTACTTCCAATAAACGCAGTTATATCGAATCAATGACCGATACAAATTTAGATATTAGGATTATTTAAACAAGAGATTAAAAACTAAAAAGTATTGTTTTTATACTGCATATGTACATATGCAATATGAACGACAGTTTGTGTAATAATATGTACCCCTCTTCTTAGTTTACTTTTGTATATTTTGCGACATTTGATATTAATTTTATGAGCAACGTACTTACACTTTATCTTTGTAATTAAATGTGAAATGAAAGAAAAGAAATGACATGAGAAAAGGAAATTCGATGTACGAGTATATACGAATTGACGGAATTAAAATTTAACGCTATATTTAAATAGAAGACGTGAAATATCTTGTCATCTTAAAATAACTTCCTAATAATCATTCCTATTCTTTTACATAAAAACATTTTTCGACTGTAACTTAAGAAAAATGTCTGCTAACGTGAAACGTGCCAGAAAAAATTAACAACTTCCATTAAATTGGCAAATTTCTCATTAATATCGTAAAACTCGCGTTTACAAAGATCAGATCAGTGTACATAATATACAAAACAAATGCAGAATATATAAATATAGCACATACGTTCTGAATTATATTCGAATTGGGCAGGGTAACCAAGTGAAAATATGTAAATTTCACGATGTGTAATGTACACTTTATCGAACTTGTAAGTAGTGTAGAAATAGAATATTTTACACGTAACAAAATATACAAACGACAATACACAAGTTAAATTATTTGTTAGATCCATGTATAACAAGCATAGTACAAAAGTGTTTTAGCTTTATGTACTGGTAATTATGAGAAATACCAACTTAATAGATGTATTTGGTATGTACCTAGTTAAGAAAACAATAAATTATTCTGAACAGATAAAGCGTTTAGTAGCTTGTAAAGTATGAATTTTCGAAAACGTAAGTATTTTATATCTAAGTAGTTAAGAAACGCGAGCAAGGGAAATCAAACAAAGGAACAAAGTTTTTTTGTTTAAAAATATTTAATTTGTTGTTCTATTATCCGAGGTTAGAAGCGATAATGTACAAAATCTGAATAAATAAGATTCCTCAATATTATTGAATTTTAATTCTAGGGTAAAGTAATATATCCGCATATTTTATTTATATACAATATGTATAAATAATGATGTGATTTGACTAATTTTGTTGAAAGAATATTTGTACTTTTTACGTAAAACTTCAGTCTTTTACAAACTTTCTTGTAATTAATAAACCAGTAAAAACAATATTAATAAAATCTATTAAAATTATAAACAAACTCATAAGTTTTAATTTTAGTCCTTAAAGGTTGAAATATTTTGCCCCAATGTCGAGACACTTGTTTCAATCCAAAACATTACTATACTGAATCGATAATGTTGCATGTGCCACGAAAATGATGATAGTGTCAGATAACTTGTTGTGAAACGAAAAAGCATTGCATGTACATTTCTGTTGTTTTGTTGACCATGAGTTTGATGATCTTTTAAACTTGCCCACAGCTAAGAAATCAAACAGTATATCTAAACGAAATTAATTTCAAATTATTTTTTAGGTTCTAAGCTTTTATCTAATCTTTCAGAAGTTGCAAAATTTATTCCACAAGAGTCTTTTTTATCATAACCAAGTACACATCTTAAAACCATTTAAGTCTTCCTTAGTAATTTCTTCTTATCTTTAATAGTAACGAAAATAATTTAGATGAACGTTTTAAAATTGACACCCTGTATATTAAAAATAAAAGATATATTTTCTTCATAATTGGATAGGCTTTTTACAATGGCAATGTACAAATATCAAAATTGCAATTATACTATATAACATATGTATATATATAAGCTTCACATTTAAACACAAGATTCTTTATTATATTTTTTTAATACCAATATTTTAATAATTATAACAAGGGTTTTTTAACAAGAGATGTATAACATTGTATACAAATTTTCAAAAACCTATAGATAATTTCAGTTATGCTCTTGCATCATTAATTGTTGATGGAACTCTTACCTCAATTCCATCTAGTTCCTTAGACATTACTATTTGACAGCCTAGCCGTGACCTGAAATTAAATATTATATAACTGAATATGTCAATAAATATATTTATTGCTATACAAATTAATACTAATACACAATAAGATTTCTATTTATCCATTTGAAAATCAACATTGTAAATATGCTAATTCCAACATAGATTCGTAATGATTATAGGGTCATAAATAAAAAACTATGAAAATTTATTATAATTTCAGTTTCGTAGTATTCGTAGAGATAGCGATTTGAAATTCTACATTGAGATGCAGATTTCGAAATACCCAATACTAACCTGTTTTTACATAAATTTACAAAGAAAAATTCACTTTATAAAATATTAAAAGGTAATAGAATTAATAATGTGAATGATTTGATACTGATTATTATGAACTCACGTATCTGTTAATTCATATGCTAAATCCAACATGTCTAATTCTTCATCTGTTGGTTTGTCAGGAAGTGCATCATAAACTTCTTTCGAAAATATTAAATGGCACGTACTACAAATTAATGTTCCTTCACAAGCACCTATATCAATTATATTTTAATATTACAACATACTTATATAATAAAGTATCAAAAGTTAAAAATAATAAGAATATTAAACTCGATAAAAATGAAAATTTTCAAATATTTTCTACCTCAAAATTATTTATTTTAAATTAAGTAAATTATGCTTCTTTAAAACATACCATATCCATCTAAATCAATTTCATTATTTACTACTATGTCTAATATAGTATCTCCAACTTTCCCTTTTGCTTTGATTCTCTCTCCACTTGCTTTAACAAACGTTATATTTACTCTGAAAATAATATTTATGAAAGATAAAAATTATCTCAATATAATTATTTTCCTTATTTTTTGTGTTTCTTCAATTAATCTTCTCTTAATTATACCTTAATTATATGTATCACTTATGATAATAGAAATAATTTAAAAATAAGATATACTTGTCTTAATAATACATAAATAAAATTCGTATATCATATATTTATAACAGTGTTATATTTTTAGTTGTTCACTGTCAATGTTGTTCTTATTAATACTATGTTATTTTTCTAGATGTTATACTCCTACAAAGAGAAAAATTTCTTAGACATTATTATTAGCATTATTATTTTGACACCAATTTTATATTGGAAGGTAAGTACTGAAATTCTATTAAAAAAAGAAGGAAAGCACAAGAAAATTTGTATCACTTACTCTTGTTTTTCTGAAAGTGGTTGCGTGGTCGATATTCCTCTTGTTGCCTGCAAAAAGGGTAACGTTGTGTTGCTTGTATATTTTGAATAATTTGATGCAATACCGAGAATTGATCTCGAAAATTTTTGTAATTGATTTACTAACGCCATTCCACTGTCATAAATATCATGAGTATGGGACACCCTGACCGAACATCAGATAAGTATTGCGGAAAATATCAATTGTAGATCAATTGTACTTTGTACAGAAACTTTCACGGCATTCTTCGGCTGCTATACTGCCGACGTTCCTTTACTGTGATAGGTTATAAAACGGTTCCTAACACAAGTGACGTATCTCTACCGGACACGTGCTCTTCGGGCCACACGTTTTATGATACAAGACCAGCAAAATGATCAATATGTAATTTTACATATCTTACATTTTTTCCAAATGAAATATTGTTTTTATTAAACGTTTAAAACCTCAGGCAACATTTATTTCATCTGATTTCAGTTTTACAAATATATATCTATAATACATATCTGTATAAATTACGGTCTGGTTATATCAAACAGGGACCGACACTCGCTAGGGAAAACTGCCCAAAAATTGAATCGTAAAAACCAATATGAAAGACAACAAATTTCTCGTTCTGCGGAACAAATAGAAATGAGCAGAGTATCTTTATCTTTATCTGAGACATTCAAAGCGTATCACGCATACGCTAAACCTGAAGAAAACTTTCTTGTCTTCCATGTTCATTTTTCCCTTTTCATTTCCATATAGAAGAAACCATATAGAGGTTTCTTCTATATTTATTTATATGTTCGTGATTGATGCTATTGACAACATACAACTAAGGGGAAATACGAATAGTAATAAATAGATGTATAATTCATTATGCAATTTTATAGAATTAAATCTTATTTATCTTCAGATATAAAAACTATATTTACCAGCTGAAACACTAACGCATATGCAGTATAATATAATCTACTTAACAATCTCGTTTTAGTTATAATATGTGATTAATTCTTTTGCTATTTCGCTATAAACAGTTTTTTGTGCATACAATATTTTTTTATAGTATTCTAATATATTGTTAGATATTGTAAAGAAAGTAAAATACAGTTATTGAAGTGTGGGAACATTCAATGTTAACCTTGCTTCAAAAAATAATCTTTCGAATGAATGGGGAATAGATTTTTAGTATTATAGTTGGTATAATGTCATCATTGTTTACAATGTGTTAGAGTTAAAGAAATGAGACAAATTAATATTTCAGAAGCAAATTCAATATTTAAATATGATATGAATGATGATGATATGAATGTTCTTTTTATACGAGGAAATGGAAACGTATGTATGGTAATGGAAACGTAATGGTTTTAACATTATTTTAGTACAAGATCTTAGCATAATAGTAATTAACAGTATCCATTACCTTTTAGTCAATTTTTGAAAAATGACATATATGATAATTTGCAATAGTTTGATAATAAAATACTTGTATCGATATTAATAACGTATAATTTGCTATCTCAAAAGGATACAGACACAGCCAATGATAATGTTTGGGACGATAGTGCATTAATAGAAGCATATGATAAAGCAATAAATTTAGCAAAAGAAGAAGTTATCAAGCGAATGGGAATGGATGTTGGAAATTCTCAACCGAAAGAAAACCTACAAAATCTTAAGCAGCCTAAACACGCAAGTAAATTACACAAGGTTGTGATTTTGATAGAATATTACAAATTTGATACAGAATATTATTAAATATATTGATTAGGAAGCAAATTATTTTATTTTGCTATTTACTTATATTTATTTGTATACACATCTTTTCTCTATAGAAATGGATCATAGGAGCACCTTGTCGTGCAATATACTCAGAGGATGGAGAAATTTATGAAGCTATAATATCAAAAATTTACGAAAACAATGGCACGTGTGTTGTAAAATTTGTAGGTAATACCTTTAGCATGATGGTTATGTCAATTAAGAAATGTACTAAAAATACATATATATATATGAAGTAAAGGCTTTCGCATAGTCTATCACAGTGTCATTCAGCAGGTTCTTAACTCGGCAGGAGTACCTGTCAATGTCTATGGAGAGACCCGTGGGATATAGGGTCATGAACCATAAACATGCATGTTACTTATTGTTCATTATTAGCTGCTTGGAATATAATTCTCCTCATTAGACGAGTGATTATTACTACATATATCAAGGCAAACATTTATACATATACATTTATGCATGGGAAATTCTAGTACATTGCCTGTAAGGACAGTAACTGAATGTCACTCAGCCATTCTATTAAATGACAAAAATTTCTTTTACTCTGTGTTTAGGCTATGGTAATACAGAGAAAGTCGAGTTGAGTTCTCTTTTAGAATCAGAAGGTTTGCAAAGTCAAATAGCACAACAAAAGAAAGCTTTGGAAGAGAAATTCAATGAAGAGAACGACGAGACTTGTGAGACTAATTTTTCTACAAATGTAAATTCGAAAAAATATAATGTAGAAAAAATGGATTGTGCACATCACTTCATATCGGGACCATCTTTCAATTCGATGACTGATATAATGCCACCTGCACCTCCTTTACCACCATAATTAATGGCCGAGTAAGTACAATTTAAAAATTCTAATGAAATGCTGAATACTTCTAATATTAATAAGTAATTTGGAATAAGTTTAACATTTTATTTGGAAAAAAAAAAATACGAAATTTTAATAAAATGTACTAGATTACCAGATAATGATACAGACGCACTTTCAAGTATGTTGATGTCATGGTATATTAGTGGTTTTCACACAGGTAATTATTTCATATAAGTATTTTATTGTATATTAAATTTTCAATGGACTATGTTATTTCTTTTGTAGGTTATTATCATGGTTTGAAACAAGCAAGAAACAATCAAGAGAACAGGAAGAAGTGTTGATTATATCAATTTTTTCAATAACAATATAACGATAATATAAGATATAATAAAATATAAAACTCATTGTATTTATTTACTTCAATTATTTGAAATAAAGAACAGCTTTATTTTCATATAAGACTTTATTTTTTTAAAAATAATTACTAAGATAAGAAAAACTAAAAAACATATTTTTGATAAAATACACTCACATATATATGTCGGGTTATCATTAGGATTTAAGGCGCGTAATGATCCTTCGTTTGAATTAGCCATTGTTTTACGAAACAGAGAATATATTTACGCGAATAAACAAGATTTTACAAAATATTATGAATAATGAGTTTAATAAATAATAAGATTAACAAACGATAAGTTTAACTAATAATTAGATTAAAGATTAATAAGTTTAACGAACAATAAGAGGAACGAATAATATGTCTTACGAATAATGAATTTAACGTATAATGAGATTAACGATCGATAGGTTTCACGAATAATGAATTTAATTAACGCTATTAACAATGTTCCGGGGTTCAAACGAATCCACGGTCAACGGGATAACTCTTTACTATGTGTAGAATAATTTTAAACACAGAATACAATTGCTGAGACACTCGGTAAATTGCTCGATGTATCACTTTCCAAGGCGATCACACGAATGAATATCTGATGAAAATCTTTTTCGCTATCCGACTGCATTTGTTTGTTATATGCTCGCTGGAAACATCGAGAAGGTTCCAATCGTTGTTGCTAGGCAATTTCTGTCAAAAGTTTGTTGTATACTCTTTGGAAACATCGAGAAAGATTCAAACGCCGTTACTAGGCAGTTTCTGTCTGGAGATTGATTCCTAATACAACGTGTGTCCCATTATATCGACATCTCTAAAGTACAATTCTATGCGATTTCTAGGGAGAACAATACAACCGATCCACACCTTCGTCAGGCAAAACGTTTATCCCGTGACCGTGGCTACGTTCGGCGACCAGTTGTCACCTCGAACTCACTTTCGCTTTCACAAATATCAAACAATTACAAATGACAATTGCTTAATTACAGTTATGATAAAATCTAGGCTAAAGCATTAGAAGGCTTCCTCAAAATTGCAAAGGGAAGGCTCCGGTTTTCCTTTCATCTCCGACATATATAATACAAGGATATAATACAACCGAACATTTTAAACTTAGCCTATAGCGTGTGCGCGCACACACACGCACACACACATGACACACACGACACACATGCGCGCACACACATGCACACACATGCGAATGATTTCTCGAACGATAATCCATTTATTTATATTTTTCAATATCTGTCATTACGATTGCGTATTTATTTGTTCCGCGTATCATATTTATCTATTTGCATAACTGTAGGTGACATTTTTTTTAACAATTTTGCTAATATTTCATAACTTTTTAATTCATATTTCAAAGTGGTAACAGGTGTTTCTTTCTTTTCAAGTCTCCTCCATATCGGGCTTATTTCTAGTAGCCACGCTTGCTTACAAAGCAATTTTATATCTGCACAAGAATATCTTTCAGTACATTTTACTATGTGGTTTACAATATCTGTATTTTCTAATAAGTGGTTGCTAAGGTATAATTTGAATATACCAAGTCGAGCAACTTCATTGGGTAATGATACGTATATTTGCTTTTCGAGACGCCTGAGTAAAGCTGCATCAATGCCCCTAATAACATATTTACAATAAATATTATCGTTCTATTATACTAATAATAATGAAGGAATACTTCAAACAACACAATAACATATTTGGAATTTGGAGAAATATTACGATATTTTCTACTTAGAAAACATTGAAATAACGTGATATACGTACCAAGGGGAATTAGTTGTAGCCAGAAGAACTACATTAGAATTCTCATTAGACACTAATCCATCCAATCTAGAAAGAAGTTCTGATCTGAATCTCTTTGCAGGTTCAGACAATATACAGTCTCCTTTATTTGTGGCGATCCAGTCAATCTCGTCGATAAAAATAATTGTAGGCGAATGACTATAGGCAAGTTCAAATAAAACCTGTTCAGTTTAACAAATGTATTATTCATTAAATATTATATTCGAAATTCCTTAAATTCATTGCCTCATCGCGAATATGATATCATTTCGTTTTCCAAACAACTATTCTATTTATATATAAATGACGAAAAATAAAAATTTTATACCTAGAATCTCTCCTTCATAGACAAAGGAACAAAGAAACTTACATAGACAAAGCAACTTACACATATATACTTCTCGGAATCGCCTCTCCATTTGCTGACCAATCAGCTGGCAGTTATGTTAAAAAAGGTGCAATGGCATTCTGTCGCGACTGCCTTCGCTAACTTCGTTTTCCCTGTTTTGTATATTTCTTGTAAACACGTACAGAAATGAAAAGAATACGAGTATCTTACCTGTACCAGGTGGGCCGTACAGCAAAATACCTTTCCATGGGGAAAACGGGCCATCAAAAGAGATAGGATACTTAAGGGGATACACAACGGCCTCCTTAACAGCGGTTTTACATTCTTCTAGGCCTATAACGTCATCCCAATGTACATTTAATTTGTTTACTACGATCTCCTGTGACGATACAAAGATATACAAAGATAAAATGGCGTCTTCTCTATATTAAGTAAGCGTTACGTAATTTGATATTTGAAGCGTTACCGAAATCACGTCATCGTCGATATACGTTGGACGATTTATCGACGGGAATTTTATCGTTTAAAAGCTTTACGATACGTATATTAATCGAAAATAACTTACGCATGAGACGTCCTCAGCAATCTTTCGTAATTCCGTATTATCTGAATAAAGCTTTTCAATGCATTTCAATATCTTCGATTGCATGGATTGTTCCATTGGGACGTTAAATAGCTCTTCTGATGAACGTCCATCACTCTCATTGGGGAATATTGACGTCACTGTCATTGCGAGATTAATATGATTCGTATTGTCATCAGTTATCTTCTGCTGTAGATTCGTCTCTTTCACAGGCTCACTTCTCGCTTGTTTACTAAAAGATTTGGCTTTTGTCTCAATACTTCTACAAACACTGGATCATATTGTAATACGATACGTTGAATTTGATACGTTGAATACGATACCGTTGAATAGGATACACGTTGAATACCGTTTAAGTTTAATATCGTTAAATAATTTAAATTCTTACGTTTTGCTTGCATTTGTCACTTCCCTCGTCATTTCCCTTCCAGTTATTTTCTTACACAATATGGGATATTTTTGAAATTTCATCTTGTAATAATTTTCATACTCTGCAACGATAATTTCCAAATCGATGTTGTCGCAGACCCGATGTTCGGGAGACAGACGAGCTTCCCGGAATAATACATCGCTAATGTCTATATACCTAAAAAAATGTAGTTTTTAATTAATTATAGTTTTTAACTGATTAAAAATATTTTTCGCAATGACTGAACACTATAAGATAACCATCAAACAACTGTTTTATCTCTAGGTAAGACGGGCAAAAGAATGTATTTACTATATAAATCCTCGAAGATAATTTCTTGTCTTCTGCTCTTTAATTTCCAATTTTTAGATGGATAAGAATAATTTGAATTTATATTTCATATATTTGTTTATAACTAGTTAATCTACATTATCGATTGAGTTATTCTTAACTACTGAATTACCGATGTCGAATTTTCAAATTTGGTTTCGCCTTCTCTTTCCACGATGTCCACTGATTTCTATTTCGATTGGTCACTGACACTATTCAAGAGAATTGGAACTAGGAATATATTTTAATTATAATATACTCACCCATTGTGTTCCAAATAATCACATACAAGGTATAATATGTTGCGATGACGTTCCGAAATACGACTCTCCTCCTAATATAATTATTTTTTCATTACAATAATATAAGTTTTTTCATGTAATTTTTTGTTACATTTGCGAATTCAACGAGTTACACATGATTTTTCATGAAACACGAACGTTAAAAATATTTGATACAGCCTAATTATAAAAATTGTTAGAAGCAAAAGTCATAGATACTATGTGCGAGTATCGCATGAAACGAACAGCTATTAAGAGAACTGCAGCAATATTACAAATCAAATAACAAAACACACACGTCTGTGACGTGGAAATTCTAAAATCTAAAATCTAAAATCTAAAATCTAAAATCTAAAATCTAAAATCTAAAATCTAAAATCTAAAATCTAAAATCTAAAATCTAAAATCTAAAATCTAGAATATTCCTTACCTTTTTTCGCAGATTATAAAATATCTTATTCATACTACCTTGCATCGATAAATCACCGTTCATAGTGACACTTTCAAATCGCCTATCGTTTCTCAATGGATACGAGAATTTCCGTTTATTACTTTAAAAACAACCCGTCCATTACGTTTCTCTTAAAAAATTCTTTCAACTCCGTTGAAAACCGTGCATCAAACAAGAGACAAACGATTTGTTGCCATGGAAATGTTTGGTTCACACATAAGCAACGCACAAATATAATGATAGAATAGCTGAGTGTGTGTACTGTATAGTAAGATGGATGCAACATGGAAATAGAAAGAGAACACCATGTATAGATACTTCCTGTCCTTGTTTAATCAGGCATGCACACTAGTGGACACTGACGCTGCTCGTATACCGCTGTTACATATTTCCTGTACAAGCGCGCGTCGTTAGACAAGGACGGAACATCCTCTCTCTACTTCTCTATCGCGTTTTTAGTTCGCTCACGCGCTCTGTACTTATATCTATTACATTTCCACCATAAGCAGCGGCCGTGCAGTGACTTACAAAAGTTCCGAACGGTTCCATCCTGGGCGGACGGTTAATTGCGTTCGGTACTTCGAGACAGGAAGGTGAGTACAGAATCGCTCCTCTTAGTACTCTTATTAGAAGTGTTATCATCGAATATAAGTTTTTTCAATAAATTCTTATCGTTTTACAATCTTTCTAGAATACAATGACGTCAGCAATCGATCATTTTCGCGAATTTATTGTAAATTAATTGGGGGAATATCTGGAGTTCTTTATCGGTTTCGACTGTAAAATCAGCAACTATTCGAATTTTTCATTCATAATTGTGACGTTTTCGACTCTTCCGTTGCCAAGACCCCCTTGAGAGATTTTTGGCACGTTCCATCACCCTTGTTAAACGAGTGCACATTGGTGGATATATTGATTTTAAAAACCAATACGTGAACGAGGTTTATTATCTCACTGGAACAAAGAAATCCGTTTTATTCGCGAATTTTCCGTGTTTCTTCTTAATTTTCGTGAGTGTCTGGTGCGGAGCATTATTTGAATGAACTTTTCATCGTTCAGATTATATTTCGTTTAAAAAGATTGAAATTGATGTCGAGAAGAAATGAAACAAGGTGCTCGGGCATTCCATCGTTTCCCGGGGAAAGAGAAATATGAAAAAAACGGTCGTTCTTCCTTCTGCCATTTTCGTCCATTACCAAAATGGTATGACCCAAATGTCCCGGGCCGTGAATCAATCAAGCGAATTTTGAATAATTTTTGAATAATATCCAGTTAATAATTTGTGAAACAAATTAATTTCATTTTATTGTTGGAAACAAATTAGTTGGATTTTTCTTTCTTTAGCAGTTTTCGCCGGAGTTGACCTGACGTGCTACTTCAGTTTCCATCTTCGCTTCTCGAAACTTCCAACGTCCTTGGTGTTGGAGTCTCCTTGTCCAGGTGAGTACATAGCTTCTAGATACTCGTCGCTGTTCATCCTTACGAGCCTCTCGAGCTTTAGTTGTCAATTGTTATCGTTAAAGGAAGAGAAGCTCGCGACAGATGTTATCGAACAAATCGTTTCTTCTCGAAAAGTTCGAACTTGTTCGTTGCGTTTGAATATATATGGACGGACGCCATTTTTCATGACATCTTCATGATTTGTCATGTCGTGAGTATAGCTTCTGACTACCACATGTTTGTGATTTAACCACTTGTGAAATTTGACCACTATACCGTGATAGAAAAATATTTCCAATGAATTATAAATATTTTACATTGTGAATTATAAATATTTGTTACAAATTATATCGTACTTGAGGTGAAAATGAACCATATATCTGCTTATGGAATACGAGGTAGTAAATCATTCGAAACATAATAACGATTAATTAAGCACATATACAATAACGTTTACGAATGAATATTGCGAATTATTGTATGGCTTTAATGCGGTATTTAATGTTTTGATTGCGGTCTTTGAAATGGTATCATAGGTGCTGATATAATATCGCGCGAAAAAGGAAAGACCAGTGGTTAATATTGCAGGTGCACCAGTGCGTTGCGCTCGTCGGGGGTGGTTTTGACGCCGGTGCCGAGGAGAGACGCAGAACGTGTTCGATCGACCCGCGAACGTAGCCCGTGCTCATACTGCGACAGAGTTCGTTTCAGTTAGGCTCAGTCGCTGTTTGTCCGTCGACAGCGTATAGTCGCGTCGGCCTACGATTCCTTTTTTCTTCTTGTTTCTTGCGAACTCTCTCGCAACAGCCGTTCTATACGTACGCCGCCAGTATATCGCGTGATCATCGTTCCCGTTGCTTCCCTTACCCTCTCACGTCCTTCGAAGAAGACCACCCTTTGGTTTTTCCTTGTTTGGAGGGAATTCATCGCTCGGACACATGGACTGCGAAGCACGAGGGTTGATCGAGGCATCAGCGTGATGTACTTTTCAGGTTTCATATTTTCTCTATGATACTTTCTAAGGAGAATTTGAAAGATATACATTTTTAGGAAATAAAGGTTTTTATGGAGTCATCGATAGGTTAGAATTTAATTAACTCTCTTATAACAGGTATTCCAATTTTTTAATATATAAATTTAGTTTCCTCTATGGTGTTAGAGAACACAATGCGGGCATTTTATGATATAACGAATATATTCGTATATATTTTAGTTTATTCATTCGTCAAATTTCCCTAGTAGGCCGGCCTGCAGCTCACATGCAGCACTTAGTAAAAATTTGTTTTGTTAGAGGTTGGCTATTCTTCTTGCTATAAGAATATCGTGAAGTCGTATCATATGATAAAGCACCTTCTGAAAGCTAGATGCTCGATAACGAGCCTAATGATTCTCGGTAGTTTGTAATGTCAAGCTTTGAATTGGCGAGATCGCTCTGCTGTCAAACGGCCGTCCAGCGGCGACCACATTCTTTAACCACGTTCAAGGGGTATATCACGCTACAGAAACCATCAAAGGGTTTGCAAGTTAGTTGCCTTTTAGAAGTGGGGCAGTTGGTTGTTACATGTAATCCGTAGTTGCTGGCTGTTCTCCTTAGTCGCCATACATCATAGAGACGACAGTTATAGTCGCCAGTTGTCCTTGCTAATGGTTGCTTGTTGTCGCTAGTTAGTTCTCGTTATCGTTATGTATTCCATCAATCACGCGAAATTTAACGTATGGGAATTTATTCTTCTTTATTCTTTCTGTAGGGAGATTTTTTAAGACGAGGAAAATATAGAATATTTTAAGACGACGGTAAGGTTTGAATTTAAGTAACTGTTTTATGATACAACAAAGTGGAAAGACGATTTAATTTTATAAAGTTTAGGGTAATTTTTTAAAAAACTTCGAATTTAAAAGATTCAAATAGATATCTTAAACGTAATTAAACCCTCCATATCGTAAGAAATTAAATGAAACTGCGCAACAAAGTTGATACATTTAATGTATTATTTTAAACATTTATTTAAAAACATTTATTTAAAATTTAAGTGTAGGCGTCGACGCGCGCGCGCCATTCGAAGCATTTGTCAGTTCGTTACATCTGCGGTAAAAGTTGTAACTACGAAGAAGCTTAACATATGGTGCGTCTCAAGACGACAGTAAAAAGTATTAAGAGATTTTTCGAGATTTTTTCTTTTAAGTTTCCAAGTACTTTTTCTATTTAACTTCTTTTTTTTTTTTTTTGTTGCATTTTCTAACAATATTCGATAAATAGAGACGAAATATGACAGTTCTTAGTTCGGGGATTTATTGGTTCGAAAGTTACTTGAAAAGTGTTTCTGGAGTTCGTGCGGTTAATACTTTTAAACTTTTACCGAGTACGACTTATTCCGTATGGCTGGACAAATCTTTGTTGATACTGTAAGCGTAACTGTAAGCGTCCGGATATTGTCTTGTGGAGATAGAAAAATACACGAAGTATTGATTGAACTACATATTTTTTTAATTCTTTTTTAATTCTTTTAGTTCTTCATATATTGATAATAAAACGATATTCCGCTACTTTGAGCACAATATAGTAATGTTTAAATAAATAATAAAATTTACGCATTTCGTCTTCATGCGTCGATAAGAAAATGCAAAAAAAGTTAAAGAAAGATGATGCGCAGACGCGAAGTTTAGTCAGCAATAATATTTAAAACCTCTAAAATATATTGTACACATTTATTTGCAAATAAGCTCAATGAAATTGAACTGTAACTGTGTTTCCAATAATGTCTTCGATGTATTGCTCGCCATTATGTCGGATTAACAGCTCTAAGTGATCGACCTTAATCACTAAATGTCGGCCGTGATTCAGTGGTATAGCTTTACATATGACGGACATCGCAGGCGCTTGTAAGACGTCCATTGTGAAACGTTTCCAATAGCACCGTTTATGCACCGTTTATGTGATGGTGAAATCTGAATATATATATCGCTGAAATATATATCGCTTATCACTTGAGTCTGACACGATCGTTTTTAAATAGAATCACAATTTTTTATTCTTTACAAAATCAGTCTTTAAAGATTATGTGCAAATAAAATAGATAAATAGATAAATGGTTGTAGAAACTTATAAAACAGATATTACAAGTATATCTAAATAAATGATATATTTATAAATTGTAATATTTGATCTAAAGTTTAAATAAATAAAAGAGATACTCGTGACTTACAATAAACGTATTTTTTTTTTTCAATTTTTAAACAAAGCAAAAGTGGATAACAATTTTTCAAAATGTAAAAATCAACACAATGGTTGGTTTCTTTAATTAATCAATAACGTTTAAAGTTAATTAATGTCCAGAGTGGTTTGTACATTTTGTATTTCGCCGTATTTCAACGTTCGATGTGTAAATAGAACTTGATGCCTGAAATATCGAAAAAATAATTAAATCCGATCGTTCCGTCGAATTTGCAAATTGTATACTCGTGTAAAATCGAGTGCGCTTGTGTATGCTGATACGAAAAGTGGTAGTATATTTTTCTTTTTTCGATTATCGTTATCACTTTTTGTGTGGAAAAATTAATTCCGTGAAATGGAAGTGCAATCAATACGGCTTATCACGAAATAATAGCACAACGACGGTACATATTGGTATTGACGTCAGCTTCACAAAATTTCTCGAGTATCGCGGTCGACTATTTGGGTTAAGAATTCATTTTCAAGGTTCTACAAGCACGAGTATCTTATGGATATGAAATTTTCAGTGTACATTTTAATAACCATATTCCATATTGCATGCTGCGGTCCAAGAAAAATCCGCAGTTAATATTCTGCTAATCCCTGCTGCTTTTAAAGACCATAAGTAGTCGTCCGTAAGGTTTAAAAGATTTCGAGTAGATTTGTATTACGTATTTTATCTTCTAATTTTTAAAGAGAGGATCGTGTTTAATTAATTGAAAATGACGAAACTGTAATGGGACATTATTATCAAATATTAAACGTGGTTCCATTGGGTACTTTTATGGTCTTTGCGAGATATATATGCATTATACGTTGCTATTGGCAACGCGTAGCGATGAACGATGGAGAGCAATACCTTCGTTATCTCGTCTCGGTTGTGTACATATCAGTAATGCACAGTACTCGTACTAAATATCTTACAAATTCCATACAGATTTTCAGATTAGTTTCGAATAATACCAACACGCCCATGATAGTCAACACTATGCATAATACACTCCTAAAATGTTTCTACAAATATATTTGTCCGAATATTTTTGTCAGCTACTATATCCTAACCACGATTTATTAAACAATATATAGATTTAAAAAAGAATATATAACGATATTACTTGTTTAGGCTAGATTGGTTTAACTTGTATAGTTTTAGTAACTGTGTAAGATCAAACAAGAACTTATCGTTAGTTTGGCGAGATTTGATTACACGAAGCAACATAATTGCTTTGAAACTCAGGACAGAAAACAATGTCAACCGGTAGACGCGTTTGTCTGGTGAACGTGTAACGCGTGAATAATAGATAGCGACAATCACGCGAACGCTAGTTACAGCTGACTTGGCTTACATTGTAGCATTCAAACTAGAGTATACGAGCCGTAAGCACTATTGAAAGTTCAAAGGCCGACTAGTGAGCTTCATCCTATCTCATTTTTTAATCAGGCGATGGATCGACGAATCGTATTGATTTCGAGGATTATTATAGTTCTGTGGAAATTTTAAAGCGCGGTTTGTCTAATCTTGTCTCGTTAGCTACAGACTCTTTGGCGAGCAGCCTGAAACTTGATCCAGTTTCGAGAAAATGAAAAATTCGTTTCTTCTCTTTGCTTCCCTGTTCCTTCTTTCCTCCTTTTTCCCTTTTTACATCGCGTTAAGACCCGTTAAATAATATTGACTGCCGTGGACGCTGGCTGAGAAGTGCACTTTATAACTAGCTTTAAAATCACTGACGTCGATGAGGACAAAGGTAAGTTAGAGGGTCATTTATCTGAGCTGGTGTTATTCGACCTGAACTCTGCAGCTTTTCACAGTTTCTTTCGTTTTTCTTTTAAGAGCAGAGATGTTAACTGGTCTCTTGTTACGTGTAAGAAAGTACGTGTATGTACTAAAGCTTATTTATCACCAATTGGTTGCTCAAAGTCGAGATATACATACCTATATTATATTAATACGTTACAGAAGATTACGCGTTAGTTAGCTTATGAGAATTTATAGTGTGTCACAGATCACAAAAGCAGAATGACTACTTTTTCATAAACGATATATGTATATGAATTGAAAGTTTAACTATTACGTCACATACTTCTCTCGATAAACGTCGTCGAGTGCATATTGTTAAAGAATATTAGCCATTTGAATTCAATAGTTTCGAAGATACTAATGCTTCTGTGAAGTTTTTGCAGGCTGTTAATTTTTTATTCAGATACTACAAATTTTAAATAACTTCGATTAGAAATAAAAATCACATTACATTAACGCGTAGAATGTAACGTAACGTAGATAATGTAAATATAAATTATATTACAAGGAAACAATACGGTAATTGTAGGTAATGTGAAACATTCTGGTTAAAATTGCATCCTTTGAAGGCTAGGACACACAGTACTTACGAAGTAGATTAAGTAGCAAATGGGGTACTTAAGAAAATTCATGTTGTCATTGTTTAATAAACATCTTCAGCTAATAGCTTTCTGCAAAAGCTGGTTTAAGTTATGCTAGCTTATTCCTTATTAATTGCAATTATATTGTTCGTATCTCCTAGAGGATTAACAATCCATTTTTATAATGGATAATAAAAGTAAATTCCTATTAGGTTGTCCCAAGTTTCTTTCGCTTTATAAAGAAATGACAGTTATGTTATTCTATATTATTTTATATTAAATTGGAAAAGTGCTAAAATATTTGATAAAAATGTTAAGAAATTCTGATATTGATTTAAGCGTATCGATTTATCTGCTCTTCATATTTGATCAAACAGAAATTGTTAATTATGATTTCCACTTAAAAGCGGATTGCATATTATGAGGATAAATTATCAAATTCATCTCTAATATACACATTAGAGAATCATTCATAGCCGTAATCCTGTTTACCGCTAACATTCCTGGTACTCAATCATTCATTAGGAGACTGCTCTAGCCGCACAGAATACACCTGTAAATAATTAATCGCCATTAATATTCCATCGACTTTTGAAAATCCCTCATGTGATCTATTTCATGCGATGAGAATATGTATAAATTGAGATTGTGATCGACCATCCTCAGTCGGATAAATCGAGTGATTCAAATTATAACACAAAAAAAAGTTAAAACTAGTTACATTATCTTTTTCAATTTTTATGTATTATTTGGCGGAAGAAACTTTGGTAATTAGTAAGTAAAGTTCACCTCCTTAATGTTAATGATTTTAATATGTTATTAAGCTCAAAGTTCTAAGGAATTTTCTATATATATATACATATACATAACTGTGTGCGTATATATATAATATACGTATAACAGCCAAAGTTCAGCTCTCAAGTGTACGCAAAACTTTTATGTTCATTTTACGCTATACCAGTATGTTTCATGAATTTGTTTGCTAACAGTATCGAAACAAATAACAAGCAGAGGACGAGCTATTCATGAATTGTTTTGCCAGCGTGTACGCTCCCAATATTTTCTATTTGAGAAAACATACTTGTTGCTATTGCAACTACAAATATTTTTACAGTCGACGCTTTTGCCGTGAATCATTGGCTAACATGTAAAATCGAGAAAAAACATGGTTTATTGTGATGGAAATGTGGAAAACCGCAAAACCGATATAGAAGGGAAAATAAAGGAAAGGAAGGTAGGGATAAGTAGAAGCTTGGGGCCAAGTTTAATTCACTGAAACCGAGCTGCTTGTATTATCACAAAACAAAATTGCCAGTACGTCATTTCCGTACTCTCGTCCTCGCGAAAATGGTTTTGCTCGTGAAGAAAAAAACGAAGAGACAGGGAAGAGAGGAAAAAGCAAACGGAGAGCGCTTTTAAAAAGCTGGCGAACCGTGTGTTACCACAACGAGACACGCGGTGCTATTTGTCGCTTTAAATTGTGTCGCAACTCGTTTTTGAGATCTTTGCCAGGGATGCGTTAAAACACGCTGCAAATATATTTCTGGCTTTTCTGGGGTTTAACTGAAATATGACAAATAACGTTGTAAAACATATGTACTTATGACTTACAGAGTAATTGAGTGTACAAAATATAATAGCCAGCGATTTAGGGCTTTAAAAGATCAAAAGAAAAGAAAAGAAAAGAAAAGAAAAGAAAAGAAAAGAAAAGAAAAGAAAAGAAAAGAAAAGAAAAGAAAAGAAAAGAAAAGAAAAGAAAAGAAAAGAAAAGAAAAGAAAAGAAAAGAAAAGAAAAGAAAAGAAAAGAAAAGAAAAGAAAAGAAAAGAAAAGAAAAGAAAAGAAAAGAAAAGAAAAGAAAAGAAAAGAAAAGAAAAGAAAAGAAAAGAAAAGAAAAGAAAAGAAAAGAAAAGAAAAGAAAAGAAAAGAAAAGAAAAGAAAAGAAAAGAAAAGAAAAGAAAAGAAAAGAAAAGAAAAGAAAAGAAGAAAGATAATATGTTGCGGCAGTTTAAGTCGATCTAAGAAAATAGATAACGGGAGGGGGGGGGGGGGAGGGCAAAGCTAGTTAATCTGGAAAGAATCCAAGCGTCAATTTCAAGCATTTACAGAGAATCAAGCGGGCTGGTTAAGGTCGTGAGTTGAGCAATTATCCCGCGTTAGGTTCAATCAGGTTAGTCCCACGCGAAATTGATCCAACCATGCGAAAACGAGTGTATTCTGATTTCTGTTGCAGATACTTTTGGATTGTTCATTTGTTTCCGCTTGTCATCGAAATTTTTTACCAACAATGAACGTGTACGTGAAAGCACTCATAATTGCGGCAATCATAATAGTGTCGGTTCTTCTTTATATTTTCCAGTTTGTAAAGATTGGTAAGTTGATACTGATTAATTATGCGATCGAAATCCTATATAATGGCTACAAAAAATATTTGCATCATTATTCTCGTTTCCTAATGAATCGCTGTTTTAATCAAGTTTTATATTGCATCAAATTTCTGTAGTTACACGAAAGTACTAAATTATAGAAAACTTGATATACACGGATTTAATTAATTGATAAATTAGCCAATATATAGGCATTATTATTTATTATATTATATATTATAGGCATTATATATTAGTAATGTATATATACACTTTTGAATTTTAGCCTTCTTAGCCTTCTATTCTTATATCCTTTAAACGTGATTTCAAGCTACAAGCTACTTTAACTCAAATAGCTCGATTTCAAGTTCTAACGTATACTGTAAAGCACACTTGCGAAGTGAAACAGTAAACACGATATGAAAACTCTCTCCCCAGTAAGAAATCGAATATCCAATTTCAATCGTGCTTCATCGATGAAGCATCAATGCTACGTAAAAGCATCGTGGCAGCCGCAATGCGGATCCGTTGAACAAAAATTTCCTGGCGCGATCGTTTTCGTAACGCTATTAGCCGTTTCAGTATCAGGGATGTTTTAAAAATCCGTATCGGATTGTACCATGAAGCGCAATAGCGCTTCGTTTATTTATTTACGAGAAGTGCCGATCAACTCGATTGCACTGCTCTTTTTTTTTTGTCGAAACATACCGTTCAACGCGTTCACGCTTCACTTCATCAGCTATATCAGAAACGTTACACTAAAGAGTCAAAAGGTTGCCAAATATTCGTGCTTTACCTTTTGTTTGTGTGACGTTCTGTAATTGGTTTTCCAATTCAAGAGGTAATTTATACATTAGTTTTTTCTTTATTTGGTTTACGATTATTTGAAAGAAAAGTAATTACGAGAGGAAACTCTGATAGACTAGCGGCAAGCTACGTTCGGAACCGAGCGCGTTGTGAATTGACAATCGTAACCAAACATCGCGACACAGTTCACCACACTACGTGTACAGCATGATCACGCTGAGTGGCGTTGAAACGGTTAACGTAACTGCGCGTACGACCGCCGAATGGCAAAGATATTGAAGCTGAGAATCGTTTTCAGATGTTACAAACAGCTGTGTTGACTTTCAAGGAGAAACCATTCGACATGATCTTACGTTTGAGCCGGGACCTTCGGTTTGCAGTTTCTGCACCTGCTATAATTCGAGGCTGAAGTGGTGCCAGTCGATCGTATGCGACCCGCCCGTAGTGAGTATATGCTCATTACTTAAACACTTAACACAACCAGAGAGAAACTAAAGCACACCGTTAACGCTTGCACGCTGGTCGTTAAAGCACATGCTACGCGAATAGGGTACACAACGATTCATCTAACTTGCCTTGAATTACTTTTACAAAGAGAAACATGGACAGGAATAATTTTTTGTTACGAGTCGTTTAATTTATTCGTTCGTTAGAACGATTGGTCTGACAAATTCAAAGTCTTGTTCCGTATAAATATTTTTAAACAAGTACGTCATAAGCTTTGTATATTTTTTTTATCGCAACGAAACTGTTCAGAGAAATGTTGAAATTATTAATTACAAAAGAAGACATTTACGTTGTAAAAATGTTAGCGAAAACATTTGTGAAAAAGTTACTTTGTTATAAATTCTACAAAAAGAAATATTGAAAATCACGCGCCATTTATTCAGTTGCACGTATGAAAAGTATTTTGCATTCGCGCAAAAGAATCCCTTAAGGATACATATTTTATAATAATTGGAGTGTCAAAGTTATTACGCGGATTGGCGTATACGTGCCTTTTAATGAAACTAGGTTATTCATTTGTTATTCGTTCCTAACTTTCAACTTTATGATTTTTGCGGAATAAAATTTTATATTCCGGTTCAGTTTATAAATGATTCATTTTGAATTTAATAAAATTAGAGTTACAGCAGTGCAATTTAATAAAGAACAAATAATCATTTGTACTTTATTAAAATGTTCTTTTAGCGTCTCGTTTTAATATTTCTCTAATAATATTTTGTTAACCGTTATATTTAAATGAAGGTTTTCAAAGCAGAGACGTACTTTAACGTAGGAAATGGACGTACATTTATAATGAGAGTTCAGAAGCAAAAATATTTCATACAAAAATAAATATTCCCCATGTAAATAGGTGTAAATAGCTACGTTATGACTTTTATATGTATCTAACGTTTTTCCATGCAAGCTAACGTATATTTGCTTCTTCGCTTCTTCGCTTCTGAGTAGTAAAACCTGGCATTCATGCGGTTGATAGGTAGTTACGCGCTGACAACGAAAAACATAAAATGAATAAAAAGCATGAGCCATCCTATAAAAAAAATAAAGCTGCTTTTATCTTTCATTATATATTCGTCAGAATATTGTTAATAAATATTTAAGTTCAGATTTCAGCTTAAATAAATGCATAGGATTGGACATTTATTTATATATGTATCTGTGAACGCTTTTTGACATAAAATTTTTATAACGACTAAAATGACATATTCCGATATTAAATTAATTTGATGAGAATAAAAACTGAATTTTTTAAACGAGATTTTGTATGAAGTTACATTTATTGGGAAAAATTCATTCTTTTATAATATGATAAAACGAGACTCATAGTCTGTATAAATCATTTCATGGAATATTATGTGTATGTACATGTGTTCTACGCTTTTATTATAAAAATGCTAAATGAACATAACGATCAAACGCATCGACAAATGCATTGAACATATCGATTGTTATTTTGAAAAATTGATTATCTTTTATTTGTTTCGAACTACAAATTGATTGAGACATTCGTGTTTGCTAAATTGCGAATTTAACGCAATGAAGTCGTCTGAATCCCTTGCGAGCATGTAAATATAGCGTCGAATTAACAGGTCAATTACTTGAGGTTGGAACTGAAAGAAAGAGAAAGATGGAGGAGGTCTTGCCTTTGAATGCTGGACACTTCTAAAGCCCACAGTTCGCTGAAATTGCCAGAGAATTCAATTAAATGGCAAATTAAACCATTGAACTGAATTTGTTTCCAATCGTGAGCTTGGAGGTTCTACCCTTTGAATTTTTAAACCAGTCACCCTTCTTTTGTACGTATGGTAACGAATATAATTCATAAACTAATGAAGTGTGTAATTCAATTGAAAGCTCTTTTCACTGAATCCAGTTTAGACTAAGAAAAATGATATAATAACGAAATTATCAATTTACAATTTATAGAGCGTATACTTTATTCGAAAGTGAAGTTTATTACTGCAAATATTAGTTGGCTATTTATAGCCTGTTTGAAAAGGTGATTTAATTTCGATTGATTTTCGATAAGTTTTTGTTGGTTTACTCAGGTTAATTAATCTCCAATAAAATAGAAATACCAATCCGGTAGTATAATTGCTTTCTTGCTTATTACCTTTTTACTAATTAGCGATGCACGATTCCAGACCAGTAAATATTTTTCCATCGGGAGAAGTCAGGTCGAGAGATGCAAGATTTATACGCTCGTTCTGTCAGTTATCCCAGTGTCTGTTACGCGATAGAAAATGAACGAACTGAATAATAAATGCATTATCGGCATGAAGATTGCTTGATGTAGGCCACCGCTTTTTTTTCTATCCTTCCGATACCATTTTTCTTTTTTTTTCTTCTTTTTTTTTCTTTTTTTTTTTTTCTTTTTTTTTTCTTTTTTTTTTTCTTTTTTTTTTTTTTTTTGCGAAACACTTTGCTAGTCGTGAGAAGCAGCAATTCGGTAATACGAGCGGTAATACGAGCGGTAATACGAGACAAAGCGATTCAGAACTCGAATTCATTTGTTGGAACGACGCCATGGGCAAAAGTAGATAATGGAAAACTTTCTTCCAAAGACCATTTGATAGCGCCGACGTAATCAAGAGTGTGACGATATTGCCAGAGACGTTTCTGCAAATAGAAGACTAACTTATTTACGAATTGCCGTAACACGATTGCCGCTGGTAGTATGGTTAGTAATCGCTTTATTGAATTTTCGCTTGATGTGACATCGTCGAGAGTTTCTAGCGAAATTCTTCTCCCTGTAAAACTATGTTTCTACAGCAATGGCTGTAATTTTCGAGTTACCGTTTGCGAAGAAATCTTTTTCTTTGTTACGTGTAATAGATTATTTTTAAGTTTTAAGTTTTAAATTACATTGGTAACCTTCTATAATTTATTACTCGAAGGTGGTAATTTTTTCTTAAATAGTTTGTTTTTCCTATAATTTATTATAATATATTTTACTACAGAATCCTCAAAAACATGATGTATGTATATATATCCTGAAATATTATCAGTCTATTGTCAAGTTATAGAACATTATGGAAATTGCCAATTAAAGTCATAAAAAACAAAAAATAAGGAAGTTCGTTAAAATATGTGATTTTCCAATCAAGATATAGAATTTATTCGAGTAATATAGATTACGGTAGAGATGGTGACGGTAACAATGAGTGGACTGATTCTTCGTGCGAAAACAAATTGGAAGCGCAGAGCGATGTATTGTTTCAGCGAATATCGATTTTAAAGCACGGTTTTAAAGTACGTGTGCGTTTGACTAGGTGTGTTAATTAATATTGCTGTCTGATTTTCGATATGTAAATACAATATCTACATATCTTTAAACTTATGATAATTGAACTAACAATTATTTTAAATTTAAATTAAACATGATAATTGAACTAACAATTTTTTTAAATTTAAATTAATATTTATCCTTTTAAATGCAACAATTTTTTTTAATAATAACTTCACGCGTAAGTCAGCTGCGCACATATTTGATCGTTCTTTAAAGCTTGAATCTCTGCGAAGAGAAAAAATCTTTCAACCAACAAGAACTGGTTCTACGTTTTCTATCCATTTCCTTCCAGATAAATCTCTCTATCTAAAATCCTTATTTCCGTATTTCCTTGAAAAGGTTAAAGTCGTTTTGTATAAAATCCAACGTAGAGAAGAAGGAAGATCCGCAAAAGATTCTTTCAGCTTTACCTATGTTTGAGCTCGAATCAAAGCAATCCTATTCCCAATAGGGTGACTATGCGTTTAACTTCTCATAGAATCTCTCTGATTCCGTGTGATACCTTCGGTGTTTTTGAAGTATGTAATTGATGTCGTAACGTCGACGCTTTGCAGTGCGAATTCAATTTTGAGTTGCAATTTCCCTGTTTGCGTGGCAAAAGCATAAAATCGATAAACACGTTTTCTTTGCCGATGGCGCACTGTAAATATAAATATTTGAATAAATATCGCGAATTTCATGTTGCTAAAAGATTTATACTATTTATTCGTAAATAACTGTTGGATATGTTTAAGTTGAAACCACTGCATTAGGTCTTTTTTCTTGTTTAAAATTATTTGTATTGGTAAATTGAATGAAAGTTCTAACATGTAATTTGTTCTTCTCTTATAAATAGTTTACGGAGGATAAAGCGTGGGTAACTCACGACTGTCGCGATCATGACACTATACATACCTATGTATAGCACGTATACTAAGCTAACTAAAATAGCAAGTCAGAGAAATGGAAACTTAGGAAAATCTAAAGGAAGATAAAACGTTCGAGCCTTGCCAGGAATATAAGATGCTAAGTAATCTTCCTAAGTAATCTCCTCCAGCTTTGTTCTAGTTTGATCAATAATTATTAGTACATGTTAGGAAAATAAATAGAATTTTTGTTCTCAAGCGAGGTATAATTTAAATTTTGTATGTACACAAAAATGTTAAATATCTGTAATAAACATGGTATAATCAATTTTTTTACATAAAATTATATTGTATAGGCTATTGTTATTTAAACATTTTAAATTGGATGAAGGAAAAAAATGACGCAAATAAAACGTAGGACATTTTAATTAAAGAGACTAATATAGAGATTTATCTACTTAACTGTGATTAAATCATCTCCACTTAACGCTCTACCTCTTCTATTAATTATGCTTCGTTAAACTATGATTACAGAGGATGGGTTTTTTGATAAAATGACATTCTGACAAATATATATAGATCGATATATATATAGATATAGATAGACAAATATATAGATTCTTACAACAGTAGTTATGAATGAACAGTAGTTATTGTATCAATTCCGTTCTTCAGAAGCTTCATTTGTGAAAAGACAATTCGCCAGAATATGGATTCACTGTAGTTATAGCTGTAGGATTTCAATCTAGTTGACAGACTTGCTTTACGTAGAGAATATCTGTCTCTTGTTCTACCTTATCGCGATTCTCTCCTCATCTTATACGCTTTGTCGAGCAAAGTAATATTGGCATATATCTCGGCTCTGGTTACAATCATTAGTTTCCGCCTAAACGGTTAGAATCACATAGCTCGCGCTCTACTCTCGTTTATTCAACATTCAGGCCATATGGTCGCATGCGACGAGTTTTATGTTAATTCCGACCGATTACAATACCTTTCTTTCGTTTACAAGGAACGACGAGACTGGCAGTTGCGTGATTTCCAATGCAAAAGCCGCGATATCTGCACGATAACCTAACCTCAACCGATTTTGTTGTACTATTCTTATGTGGACTTCGTTTGTACCACAACTTCGTCGTAACAAAAAATAGAATACGTAGAACACGGCATTCCGTTATGCGATATTGTCGATTCCTAACATCCGAAAAATCAGAGATAATTTTTTCCCTACAGTTGTACATTTGTGTGAAAAATTACGAACGTAAAGTTGTTTGGTGCATGCACAGTCCTCCCCTCCCCTGCATTTGCGTGGACATGCTAGAAAGATTCACTTTTCCACGGTGAAACTGTATGAAATGTATTATAATTTCATTTTTACAAAGGTCGAACATCCTACTATGCATAAATTTAATATTAATATAAGCAGGTTTCGTGTTAAGTATTACATCTGACGTATAAGCACACGTGTGTACGAGCCTTGGTTTTAAATGTCTTATAGTAGACACCGAAAAGATTATTCAGTTGGATATCTGACTCAACATCAATATTTTACTAGGAGATAACATGTTAAGAACACGTTGGTGGATGGCATGGGAGATGATGAATGAAGACATACTTCTGTGAGATACATAAAATAGTAGTCAGAACGTATTTTGGCGCTTGGGGACAGCAACAGCTGGTGATACTGTCATACACCTCCATTTATAAACTTTCGAAAATCGATGTGACCTTCAAACTTTAGTGTATTCTGTTTCACAGCACAAAATGTTTCCGAAACGTACGTTTATTGTTACAATGAACTTGACTAATGGCTCTGAAATACTATCCTTGAAAAAACAATGGGGGAATTGGAGCAAAAAAAAGAAGGAAATAAACAAAGACCTTGTTGGTTCGTAAAATAAAATATGCTACAGGAAAAACTTTTTCCAACGGATTGAGATGCGACGAGCTTTAAAAGCTATGACGCGAATCGAGCGTTTGTCTACAAGAGCGCATTTTCGGTGGATATATAGATATACATGTATATGTGACGAAATATACTAAAGCAATATTGACCCTTTGTCGCTGAAAGTATCAAACTACAAAACTTCCTTTCAAATTTTCAGAATAAGGAAATCAGGATCATGATAAATAATTGGAACATAATTAAAAATAATATATCTTCTCTATAAGATAATGAATACATTGGTTCATTTAATTTTTATGGATATTCAAACGCTTCTGTGAAATAAAACGTCAAGATTATAGAGTATAAAATTCATAGCTATGAAATAACTAAAACTCTGATGTATTATTAAAAATATACGTTAGGTTGTATGTAGTGATACATACAAAGATTACATGTACAAACCCATAATTAACACAATGCTACCGCAACCATTCTGCAATCTACCTTGCCCAAAACACTCTTCCAGTCACCTCCAAACTCTTCAATTCTCTCCACCTAATCACCCACAAACCATTCACAAACATGCAATTCTCGACAAAAGAAGAACTTATCGTCAGTTGTCCTTAACATCTCGTTCATTCATTTGGTCCCTATCCCCCTATTCCTCCACCGTGATGATCGCACTACATTTTTCCACATTTTCTACATTTTTCTCTATTCTATTCTCTGGATGACCTGAATTCTCGAGCAGTCGAGTGACGATTGATCTGTACAATTGATCGATTTCTTTTTACTACAGCCATGCAGAAAATTTCGCCTTGGAAAAGAATGTTGTGATTTCGAATGCCTCGATCACCTGAAAGAACGTTACCGGAAGTGGTAAAATTTATGTCCTTGAGTATAAGAAATCCTCCAGCTCCTCGACTCAGCGACAAACGCTACTCTGGGTGATGAGCGTAATGGTGCTATTGCGGCTTGTTTAATTTTTCAACAAGGATCCAGATGGCGCCGTTGACGGAATTCTTTCGCTATAAACGTCAACGATCAACATCAGCCATCAGGCAATTTCATATTTGTGACTTATTTCTTCTGTGTTATTTCTTCTAATTTTATTGTTAGTTCTTCAATTTGTATTCCAAAAGATTGAACTCTTTTTACGTGCGTGTGTGTTTTTCTTTTTTTTTGTAACTCGTCGAGTTGCAATTCTAATTTTTGCACTTCCTCCTTCATGTCCTCTATGTGTTTCTCGAACTCTTGTGTCGTCCTGTCTTTGTCGGAACATTCTACTTGAAGATCAGCGAGTTGATGCTCGGGATCGTAATTCAATTTTTGGTCGTTAGCAGTATAAGCTCACGTAACTTCACTTTTGAACTTGATCTTGTTTGGTCTTGATTGTGTTTTCGTGGTGCTTGTGGTGTTCTAAAAGTAATCGTCACGTTGCTTGCATTTTTAGTGCACATTGATACACTGCACTCTGCAGTTCTCCTATTTTCAAACTTGCTTCATTTAAGGTAACTTTATGAATTTCCGATTGATGCTTTAACATTTGATGTAAGTCTTCTATTGCTGTTTCACGTTCTTTCAACTGTTCATTAAATTCGTTGTTTAGCATATCCACTCGAGAAAATTCCGAGTTCTTGAGCATCGTTTCTTCTTTTAGAAATTTGGCCTATTTTCTCTCGCCTGCTGCTACATGTTGCTGTCATTTTATCAACTTCTTTCTTCTTTTTTTTTCTTTTTTTTTTTTTTCTTGAACTTAAAATCTTGATTTAAGGTTTGTGTTTCACTATATGATTTATTATTATTAACTAGTTCAACATTATTTTCAGTAGATTTTTTTTTCGCGTGATTTTTATACTTATTTAAATAGTTTTTACACGAACAAATGCATCGTACGTCAGATATACCATTTTTAATAAATTGTCGCCTTTACAACTCGAGTTACCTCTGAACGAGTCGCATGATTGATCAATAAGCCATGAGTAATTATGCAAATTCAGTTTTTTTTTCATCTATCTATCTGAATATTATAACAAAGACTTTACATTGAATATTTTATTAATTGTAAGTTTTTCATA
>NW_026099439.1:2500-15000 GCF_024542735.1 Bombus huntii
TAAAAAGCAATACGCCGCTGGACTTAGTCGCGTACAAACAGAAAGCAATACGCCGCTGGGACTTTGTCTCCTGCGGTTAAAAAAAATAATTTCGCTACGTACGGCCGATGGTCGTGCGTAGCGATTTTTTTTTTCCTTTAAATCAAACAACGAGACGCACGAATAGAAAGCGATACGCCGCTGCAACTTTGTCGCGTGCCAGTAAAAAGCAATACGCCGCTGGACTTAGCCGCTCGTGCTACCGCTGCGCGCGCACCTCCGAATCAGCGGGTATGCGCCGGAGTAGGTAACACTCTCTTAAGGTACGCCGTTCTGCGCAGCTCGTCTTGCGCGCGCGCGCGCGCGCTTTTTCAAATATTTTTAAACGTTTTTTCGCGTTTTTTCCCGTTTCTTCTTCGCGTTTTTTCCCGTTTTTTTCCCGTTTTTTTCCCGTTTTCCACGTTTTTTCCCGTTTCACGAGAGAGACGAAAACGAGGAAAATAATCGCGACAAATGCTCGCTCGCTGCGCTCGCTCGGACGAATATAGCCCAACCCAAAACCGATCCCGAGCGTTCGAACGAAGATTTCGATGAAATCGAAGAACGAACGCGAAAGGGATTGGTTTTGGGTTGGGCTATTTTTTTTTCGAGCGAGCGGAGCGAGCGAGCAACGCGTAAGAGCGTATCGTTGCGTCGCAGGGACTTTGAAATATTCGCCACTGTTCGAACGTTCGAGTCGAAATAACTCGAGAAAAAGCGTTATAACGCATCGAAATTATCAGTGAAATCGTTACGTATCGACGAAATCTAGTCGAAAGTAGCGATTTCACTTTATTTTTTTAAAAAATTTCATCCTCCGGACCAACGTGACCGGGACGTTGGAACTTAGAATTTTTTCGCCCCGTTACGAAAGTACCGAAAGTTCAACTCGAAATAACTCGCTAAAAAGCGTTATAACGTATCGAAATTTTGCGTGAAATCGTTACGTTTCGACGAAATCTAGTCGAAAGTAGCGATTTCACTTTATTTTTTTAAAAAATTTCATCCTCCGGACCAACGTGACCGGGACGTTGGAACTTAGAATTTTTTCGCCCCGTTACGAAAGTACCGAAAGTTCAACTCGAAATAACTCGCTAAAAAGCGTTATAACGTATCGAAATTTTGCGTGAAATCGTTACGTTTCGACGAAATCTAGTCGAAAGTAGCGATTTCACTTTATTTTTTTAAAAAATTTCATCCTCCGGACCAACGTGACCGGGACGTTGGAACTTAGAATTTTTTCGCCCCGTTACGAAAGTACCGAAAGTTCAACTCGAAATAACTCGCTAAAAAGCGTTATAACGTATCGAAATTTTGCGTGAAATCGTTACGTTTCGACGAAATCTAGTCGAAAGTAGCGATTTCACTTTATTTTTTTAAAAAATTTCGTCCTCCGGACCAACCTGACCGGGACGTTGGAACTTAGAATTTTTTCGCCCCGTTACGAAAGTACCGAAAGTTCAACTCGAAATAACTCGCTAAAAAGCGTTATAACGTATCGAAATTTTGCGTGAAATCGTTACGTTTCGACGAAATCTAGTCGAAAGTAGCGATTTCACTTTATTTTTTTAAAAAATTTCATCCTCCGGACCAACGTGACCGGGACGTTGGAACTTAGAATTTTTTCGCCCCGTTACGAAAGTACCGAAAGTTCAACTCGAAATAACTCGCTAAAAAGCGTTATAACGTATCGAAATTTTGCGTGAAATCGTTACGTTTCGACGAAATCTAGTCGAAAGTAGCGATTTCACTTTATTTTTTTGAAAAATTTCATCCTCCGGACCAACGTGACTGGGACGTTGGAACTTAGAATTTTTTCGCACCGCTACGAAAAGGCCGAAAGATCCCCTCCAAATAACTCGTTAAAAAGTGTTATAACGTACGAATATTTTTCAAGAAATCGTTATAACTCGATAAAATACGTCGGGATTAAGCGTTTATATCGTCGGCAGACGGATATAAAAACGTTTGGACCGACACGACCGGTCGTTGGAACATAGAAAAATTCCGAGCCGGTACGTTGGGACTTAGAAAAATTCCGAGGGCGAAAAAGTTTTTTCGAGTTTATTCGTTAAAAAGCGTTACAAGGTATGAATTTTTTTGCATAAATCGACGTAACTCGACGAAATACGTCGGGATTAATGGTTTATTTCCGTCCGAGAACGATTTTTAAAAACGGACCTATGCGGCCGGTCGTTCGTACTTGGAAAATTTTCGGACCGAACACTCTTTTTCGATTAATTCGTTAAAAAGCGTTATAACGTACGAATATTTTTCAAGAAATCGTTATAACTCGATAAAATACGTCGGGATTAAGCGTTTATATCGTCGGCAGACGGATATAAAAACGTTTGGACCGACACGACCGGTCGTTGGAACATAGAAAAATTCCGAGCCGGTACGTTGGGACTTAGAAAAATTCCGAGGGCGAAAAAGTTTTTTCGAGTTTATTCGTTAAAAAGCGTTACAAGGTATGAATTTTTTTGCATAAATCGACGTAACTCGACGAAATACGTCGGGATTAATGGTTTATTTCCGTCCGAGAACGATTTTTAAAAACGGACCTATGCGGCCGGTCGTTCGTACTTAGAAAATTTTCGGACCGAACACTCTTTTTCGATTAATTCGTTAAAAAGCGTTATAACGTACGAATATTTTTCAAGAAATCGTTATAACTCGATAAAATACGTCGGGATTAAGCGTTTATATCGTCGGCAGACGGATATAAAAACGTTTGGACCGACACGACCGGTCGTTGGAACATAGAAAAATTCCGAGCCGGTACGTTGGGACTTAGAAAAATTCCGAGGGCGAAAAAGTTTTTTCGAGTTTATTCGTTAAAAAGCGTTACAAGGTATGAATTTTTTTGCATAAATCGACGTAACTCGACGAAATACGTCGGGATTAATGGTTTATTTCCGTCCGAGAACGATTTTTAAAAACGGACCTATGCGGCCGGTCGTTCGTACTTAGAAAATTTTCGGACCGAACACTCTTTTTCGATTAATTCGTTAAAAAGCGTTATAACGTACGAATATTTTTCAAGAAATCGTTATAACTCGATAAAATACGTCGGGATTAAGCGTTTATATCGTCGGCAGACGGATATAAAAACGTTTGGACCGACACGACCGGTCGTTGGAACATAGAAAAATTCCGAGCCGGTACGTTGGGACTTAGAAAAATTCCGAGGGCGAAAAAGTTTTTTCGAGTTTATTCGTTAAAAAGCGTTACAAGGTATGAATTTTTTTGCATAAATCGACGTAACTCGACGAAATACGTCGGGATTAATGGTTTATTTCCGTCCGAGAACGATTTTTAAAAACGGACCTATGCGGCCGGTCGTTCGTACTTAGAAAATTTTCGGACCGAACACTCTTTTTCGATTAATTCGTTAAAAAGCGTTATAACGTACGAATATTTTTCAAGAAATCGTTATAACTCGATAAAATACGTCGGGATTAAGCGTTTATATCGTCGGCAGACGGATATAAAAACGTTTGGACCGACACGACCGGTCGTTGGAACATAGAAAAATTCCGAGCCGGTACGTTGGGACTTAGAAAAATTCCGAGGGCGAAAAAGTTTTTTCGAGTTTATTCGTTAAAAAGCGTTACAAGGTATGAATTTTTTTGCATAAATCGACGTAACTCGACGAAATACGTCGGGATTAATGGTTTATTTCCGTCCGAGAACGATTTTTAAAAACGGACCTATGCGGCCGGTCGTTCGTACTTAGAAAATTTTCGGACCGAACACTCTTTTTCGATTAATTCGTTAAAAAGCGTTATAACGTACGAATATTTTTCAAGAAATCGTTATAACTCGATAAAATACGTCGGGATTAAGCGTTTATATCGTCGGCAGACGGATATAAAAACGTTTGGACCGACACGACCGGTCGTTGGAACATAGAAAAATTCCGAGCCGGTACGTTGGGACTTAGAAAAATTCCGAGGGCGAAAAAGTTTTTTCGAGTTTATTCGTTAAAAAGCGTTACAAGGTATGAATTTTTTTGCATAAATCGACGTAACTCGACGAAATACGTCGGGATTAATGGTTTATTTCCGTCCGAGAACGATTTTTAAAAACGGACCTATGCGGCCGGTCGTTCGTACTTAGAAAATTTTCGGACCGAACACTCTTTTTCGATTAATTCGTTAAAAAGCGTTATAACGTACGAATATTTTTCAAGAAATCGTTATAACTCGATAAAATACGTCGGGATTAAGCGTTTATATCGTCGGCAGACGGATATAAAAACGTTTGGACCGACACGACCGGTCGTTGGAACATAGAAAAATTCCGAGCCGGTACGTTGGGACTTAGAAAAATTCCGAGGGCGAAAAAGTTTTTTCGAGTTTATTCGTTAAAAAGCGTTACAAGGTATAAATTTTTTTACGGGAATCGTTCTATCTCTATTAAATACGTCGGGATTAAACATTTTTATCGATTTTTTCAAAAAATTAGCGTTCGTCGAACTGACACGACTGGGATATTTTTCTAATTTTTTCGTTAATTAACGTTACAAGGTATATATTTTTTTGCATATTTCTACTTATTTTAACGTATTGTAATTGATTATAAACTTATTTTTTGTCCGTATTCGATAAAAGAGTATGTTTACTGATGCAATTTTTCGGTGAAAAAAAAAATTAATTTTTTGGTAAAAATGCATTTCTATTATGTTAATAAAACGTCTGGTAATGTATTTCGATGGTTGGATATTGGCTTTGTATAGTAGTGATCGAGCGTTCGCGAGACTAAGTTCCAGCGTCCCTTCCGAACGGTACGTTGCTACGGAGGTTTTGCACCGTAAGCGCGCGGCCGCTAGCCCGGCCGGCGCCGGCCTTCCGGCTGGCGCTTTCGTATCTATAAGAGAGACGTCGAGCCGGACGGTTCGGTCGGAACAGCGTTGAGCGCGTGGCTATTCTACGGCCTCGGTTGAGAATTCAGTCACCGCTCCTCGAGTCTTAGTGTATTTTACGCTATTTCTCGACTGTTCCTCCGTTCTCGTTCTGGTTTTTTCTCTACACTGCTGCGCCGCGGGTCGCTGTCCTGGACGTAATGACCAAATATCGTGGCAAGGTTCCCCTGAGTCGGGAAGCTGGTGACCTGTGTGTACGTATTCTAACAAAAATTGTTAGATGCGTGTGTGCTTGTACTAACTGAGCATCGATTCATTCAAAAGAGTATAACCGTCTGCTTTCTATAAAAACTTCTGCTTTCGCAGAAGTATCCGATGAGGCGGTAGGAGCGTACTATCTTTGCGTAGTATGTCTTCTGCCGAAAATGTTCTACCGATTGAAAGAATATTCTTACGGTATGTCCAGCGCGACGCACTGGGATACGCGCTTGTTCGTTCAGCGTGAGGTGCGTATACGTGCTTTACCGCTAAGATATTCTAATAAGTCTTTTTACACGAAGACAGCATTATGGAAATGTTCCTTTAGAAGTACGATTCTAAACATTTTATATAAGACTATGAGAAAGAGAGAGAGAGAAGAGAGGAGGTGGAGTTGAGAATTACAAAGTGGCTGCGAGCGGCGTTCGAAGATTATTACTGAACTATGGGTGTATCTCGAACGTCGCTAGGAGATATATTTTATAGATATATCTATCTTAAGAACGAAAAGTCTCGTCGTACGGTGCTTACGTCCCACCTACGACACGAAGAGAACTTAAACGAAATTTATAAGAATTGTTATACGAATAAGATCCCTGGTTGATCCTGCCAGTAGTCATATGCTTGTCTCAAAGATTAAGCCATGCATGTCTCAGTACATGCCGCATTAAGGTGAAACCGCGAATGGCTCATTAAATCAGTTATGGTTTCTTAGATCATACCTACATTTACTTGGATAACTGTGGTAATTCTAGAGCTAATACATGCAAACAGATTCCGACCAGAGATGGTAGGAATGCTTTTATTAGATCAAAACCAATCGGTGGCGGATGGCTCGTCTGTCCGTCCATCGTTTGTTTTGGTGACTCTGAATAACTTTGTGCTGATCGCATGGTCATCTAGCACCGGCGACGCATCTTTCAAATGTCTGCCTTATCAACTGTCGATGGTAGGTTCTGCGCCTACCATGGTTGTAACGGGTAACGGGGAATCAGGGTTCGATTCCGGAGAGGGAGCCTGAGAAACAGCTACCACATCCAAGGAAGGCAGCAGGCGCGCAAATTACCCACTCCCGGCACGGGGAGGTAGTGACGAAAAATAACGATACGGGACTCATCCGAGGCCCCGTAATCGGAATGAGTACACTTTAAATCCTTTAACGAGGACCAATTGGAGGGCAAGTCTGGTGCCAGCAGCCGCGGTAATTCCAGCTCCAATAGCGTATATTAAAGTTGTTGCGGTTAAAAAGCTCGTAGTTGAATCTGTGTGTCACAGTGTCGGTTCACCGCTCGCGGTGTTTAACTGGCATTATGTGGTACGTCCTATCGGTGGGCTTAGCTCCTCGCGGGCGGTCCAACTAATATCCCATCGCGGTGCTCTTCACTGAGTGTCGAGGTGGGCCGATACGTTTACTTTGAACAAATTAGAGTGCTTAAAGCAGGCTACCTTCGCCTGAATACTGTGTGCATGGAATAATGGAATAGGACCTCGGTTCTATTTTGTTGGTTTTCGGAGCCCCGAGGTAATGATTAATAGGGACAGATGGGGGCATTCGTATTGCGACGTTAGAGGTGAAATTCTTGGATCGTCGCAAGACGGACAGAAGCGAAAGCATTTGCCAAAAATGTTTTCATTAATCAAGAACGAAAGTTAGAGGTTCGAAGGCGATCAGATACCGCCCTAGTTCTAACCATAAACGATGCCAGCCAGCGATCCGCCGAAGTTCCTCCGATGACTCGGCGGGCAGCTTCCGGGAAACCAAAGCTTTTGGGTTCCGGGGGAAGTATGGTTGCAAAGCTGAAACTTAAAGGAATTGACGGAAGGGCACCACCAGGAGTGGAGCCTGCGGCTTAATTTGACTCAACACGGGAAACCTCACCAGGCCCGGACACCGGAAGGATTGACAGATTGATAGCTCTTTCTTGATTCGGTGGGTGGTGGTGCATGGCCGTTCTTAGTTGGTGGAGCGATTTGTCTGGTTAATTCCGATAACGAACGAGACTCTAGCCTGCTAAATAGACGTAACTTATGGTATCTCGAAGGCCCCCGGCTTCGGTCGGTGGGTTTTTACTACCAACGTACAAACAAATCTTCTTAGAGGAACAGGCGGCTTCTAGCCGCACGAGATTGAGCAATAACAGGTCTGTGATGCCCTTAGATGTTCTGGGCCGCACGCGCGCTACACTGAAGGAATCAGCGTGTTTTCCCTGGCCGAAAGGCCCGGGTAACCCGCTGAACCTCCTTCGTGCTAGGGATTGGGGCTTGCAATTATTCCCCATGAACGAGGAATTCCCAGTAAGCGCGAGTCATAAGCTCGCGTTGATTACGTCCCTGCCCTTTGTACACACCGCCCGTCGCTACTACCGATTGAATGATTTAGTGAGGTCTTCGGACTGGTGCGCGGCCAATGTGATAAGCATTGCCGATGTTACCGGGAAGATGACCAAACTTGATCATTTAGAGGAAGTAAAAGTCGTAACAAGGTTTCCGTAGGTGAACCTGCGGAAGGATCATTAACGATACGATACCAAAAGAATTTGACTTGAACACATATAAAAACTATGAAATATATATCACAATGGTCGGTAAGGAGCCGTACTCCTCCTGTATCGACGAAAGTATATACGACGTATTAACAAGCTATATACTTTAACAAACGAAAACGCCAGGGAGCTTGGCAACCTCCGTTGGCACGAATAGAAATATTCTTAAGGAGGAGACGACCCTCCAGCTACGGAATTATACGAAGAGAAGGTGGCACTCTCTCTCGATCATCGGGATGAAGAGATATATATATACAAGTATAAAAACGAAATGCGAATGAAACTTATTCGAGGCGCCTGCGTGAGGTCGTAAACAGAAAGACCCGCCGTCTCCGAATAAAACATATAACATATAATATATATATATATGAAATTCTAATAAAAGGGAACTCTAGCTTCGAAAGAGCCAACAAAAGTTAAGGCTCGATATCAAACGAAAAAATTACGATGGAAACCAGGTGTAAAGAGAAATGCAGTCGTGGCGCCTGCGAGAGGCCGTACACAGAAAGACCCGCCGTCACGATCTCGTATTTCGTATTTGCATCGTGGAAACCGTACAAACGAAATATAAAAGTCCATGCAAACTAATAAGAAAATCTCTAAAGTGCCTCGTGTCGGAGTGATCATGCTCGCCTATTCTCTTCTATGTTTCGTGGTCTGTGTTGCGTTTGTTCTCCTCCTAGCAACGGGACATATCGAAGACTCCTCTTTGGGATCGAACGAAGCGTCTAGAACGAGTCGACGAGAGCGAAAGAACTTGTAGCGAGTCGCGCAGAGCGAAAGGATACCGATATACATCTTCGAAGGTTCTCTTCGAAGATCCATGGATACCTTCTGCGTCGACTTCTCTCGTCTCTTTCATCGAAACTCTCGTCGTTCTCGAAACGTGCTTCCTACCCAAAGGGCGTGTGCTCTTCGTATGTCGTTTCGTTCGAAATAACGAAACCACGTGTAACATACTCGTGGATCGGGTAACCTAGAACGAAGACGCATCGCGTGGATGTTGGCCCGCTATGCGACGATGACCGATGATGATGATGATGATGATGATGATGATATGATGATGATGTCGATGTCGACGACGACGACGATGAAGACGATGTGTAGCAACGATTCGTAACTAGTCTAGCCGAAGTTCGTTCAGAGGGGAACGCCGCCGGCTTCGAAGCCTCGATGTCGTGAGTCGGACACCCGTGCCGTCGCTAGAGTTTTTCAAACTCTGCTTCTGGATATTGGGACGAAAGACCGCTCGAGGACGACGACAGCCGTGCGTGCGTATCCCATCGAATTTTTTTTACACCACCTGAACGAGACTAAAGTTTCGTCTAGTTGATCGTCTACCGTCGCATAATGTATATTATATACCGTTCAGAGGGGACCGGCTGTCTATCCTCGTTGTCGTGAGTCGGACACCCGTGCCGTCGCTAGAGTTTTTCAAACTCTGCTTCTGGATATCGGGACGAAAGACCGCGCGAGGACGACGGATGCGAGTCCCATCGAATTTTTGACTTACACACTACCTGAACGAGACTTAAAGTTTCATATTATATACCGTTCAGAGGGGACCGGCTGTCTATCCTCGTTGTCGTGAGTCGGACACCCGTGCCGTCGCTAGAGTTTTTCAAACTCTGCTTCTGGATATCGGGACGAAAGACCGCGCGAGGACGACGGATGCGAGTCCCATCGAATTTTTGACTTACACACTACCTGAACGAGACTTAAAGTTTCATATAATATACCGTTCAGAGGGGACCGGCTGTCTTTCCTCGTTGTCGTGAGTCGGACACCCGTGCCGTCGCTAGAGTTTTTCAAACTCTGCTTCTGGATATCGGGACGAAAGACCGCGCGAGGACGACGGATGCGAGTCCCATCGAATTTTTTATTTACACACTACCTGAACGAGACTTAAAGTTTCATCCAGTTTGTCGTCTATCATCGCATATATAATATACCGTTCAGAGGGGACCGGCTGTCTATCCTCGTTGTCGTGAGTCGGACACCCGTGCCGTCGCTAGAGTTTTTCAAACTCTGCTTCTGGATATCGGGACGAAAGACCGCGCGAGGACGACGGATGCGAGTCCCATCGAATTTTTGACTTACACACTACCTGAACGAGACTTAAAGTTTCATATAATATACCGTTCAGAGGGGACCGGCTGTCTTTCCTCGTTGTCGTGAGTCGGACACCCGTGCCGTCGCTAGAGTTTTTCAAACTCTGCTTCTGGATATCGGGACGAAAGACCGCGCGAGGACGACGGATGCGAGTCCCATCGAATTTTTGATTTACACACTACCTGAACGAGACTTAAAGTTTCATCCAGTTTGTCGTCTATCATCTCATATATAATATACCGTTCAGAGGGGACCGGCTGTCTATCCTCGTTGTCGTGAGTCGGACACCCGTGCCGTCGCTAGAGTTTTTCAAACTCTGCTTCTGGATGTTGGGACGAAAGACCGCGCGAGGACGATGGATGCGTGTCCCATCGAATTTTTGATTTACAAGACACACACTACCTGAACGAGACTAAAGTTTCATCGAGTTTATCATCGCATAACCCGTTCGGAGGGGACCGGCTGTCTATCCTCGTTGTCGTGAGTCGGACACCCGTGCCGTCGCTAGAGTTTTTCAAACTCTGCTTCTGGATATCGGGACGAAAGACCGCGCGAGGACGATGGCTGCGAGTCCCATCGAATTTTTGTTTTTTTTTTTTTTTTTAAAGAAAAAACACCACCCGAACGGAGATGTGTTCTATCTTTCGTCGATTTTTCATGCTTTCAGTCGGTCGCGTGGTCGCCATCCGTTCGGAGGGGATCGCCGGCTTCGAAACCTCGATGTCGTGAGTCGGACACCCGTGCCGTCGCTAGAGTTTTTCAAACTCTGCTTCTGGATATTGGGACGAAAGACCGCTCGAGGCGGACGGCCGCGCGAATCCCATCGAATCTTTACTATCACCCGAACGATGGAGAGATGCACGCGCGCTGTTTCTTGAATAATTGGACGAGAGAGTAGAATCAAACACATATATAACATGGGCTAGCCACCGTGCTTACTCGTTCGCGAGATCGTGTGCTGTACAGAGGATTCAGAATCGGGTGTATATATCCCCGTCGTTTCCTGACGAACGGAGCTTCGATCTCGATGGTTGTTATATATCATAATGTACTTTACGCCCGGCCGGCGAACGCGCGTATCTTCGCGCGTTCGTCGTTTTCTTTTTTTTTCGAACGTTTTTGTGTCGTCAATCCTATGGCGACTTCTGCGCGTTCGATTCCCGTTGGTCGAACGTGACGGAACTCGGCTTCGCTAGAACCGAGAAGAGTACATTTGAGTATTGAACTGTTGTAAATTTATAAAAGATTACCCTGAACGGTGGATCACTTGGCTCGTGGGTCGATGAAGAACGCAGCTAATTGCGCGTCAACGTGTGAACTGCAGGACACATGAACATCGACATTTCGAACGCACATTGCGGTCCACGGATACAATTCCTGGACCACGCCTGGCTGAGGGTTGCTCACGTAAACCTAAGACTGCTTGCGTTGCGTATCGTTACTCTCCGTATCTGTCTCTCTCTGTCCCTTCTTGCCTTAACAACCCGCCGTCGTTCTTCTTTATATAAGAGAACGTTTCAGAGTCGGACGAAGGTACAAGAACGAGGATACGAATAAGAGCGGACGGAGAGAACATACGCGACGTACGAGCGATTGTTGGACGCTCGTCGGCGTTCGTCGCGGTCGTGCAGAGACCGTGCAAGTCGTACGCATGCTCGATATATAATCTATCGTGTTCACGGGAGACTACGAAACTCTACCTCTGTCTCTCTCTGTCCCTTCTTGCCTTGACAACCCGCCGTCGTTCTTCTTAAAAATTATAAGAGAACGTTTCAGAGTCGGACGAAGGTATACGAAGGGATACGAATAAGAGCGGAGAGAACCGGTCACGGACCTGCGTGAGTGCTCGCGGCGTCGTGAGTCGTCCTTACGAGGGCGACCGCCCGCTTATGCACCGCTTCGTGTATCGGTTATCGAACGTATATACTCGTAGTGTTCTCCTCGTGACCGATTTTTTTTTCATATCAGGCGATATATGCTACGTTTGCCGGTGTTCGACGCACGAAGGTCCGCGCCCCCGACGTCGTCTTAAAAGAATATTATATTTGGCGAGACTGAGAGAGAAAGCAAATATGGGAACTCGGTCGAGAGAGGAGAGAAGAGAGAACCAAAAAAAAAACCTAAACTCGATGGCGTGCGAAACTTTGCCATAATCTACCGTCTTTTCTTAAGACTCTCGTACAGCCCCAGGGATCGAATGCCCACTCCGTCTCTTCGCGAAAGCGACTGACAACAACGAGGACCGTCGCATCGATGGGTCGTCGTTGCGTTTTACACGCTCTGTGCTTTTTTACAAGCCCCGAAAGTATCAGCCGTAGATCCGGGAACGCACACGCGAGATTTCTTCGAGCGCTCTGACGACTTAGGGAGGTATGATCCCCAGCGTCGCGCGGAGATCGGAGAGTACACGTACTCGTATCGGGACGAATTTTCCCCGTCGTCGTGTATCTCTCTGCCCGCGCGCCTGGCTCCCGAAAAGCCACGTTCGTCGGAAATCTTACATATTATATATGTAACGCGTGTGCGAACTAGCGTGTGTCTAAGATCGGCTATACACGGGTGCTGCTGTAACTACAAGCTCGAGGTGTTTTCCGCAGCGTTTCTGTACCCGAGGAAGATGCGCATGTGAGTCCGTTACGAAGTTGTTCGTACGGTCGTCGTCGTCGGAGAGATCGTAGACGAGGAAGAAGACGATCCCCTTT
>NW_026099439.1:22500-35000 GCF_024542735.1 Bombus huntii
CGTTACGAAAGTACCGAAAGTTCAACTCGAAATAACTCGCTAAAAAGCGTTATAACGTATCGAAATTTTGCGTGAAATCGTTACGTTTCGACGAAATCTAGTCGAAAGTAGCGATTTCACTTTATTTTTTTAAAAAATTTCATCCTCCGGACCAACGTGACCGGGACGTTGGAACTTAGAATTTTTCGCCCCGTTACGAAAGTACCGAAAGTTCAACTCGAAATAACTCGCTAAAAAGCGTTATAACGTATCGAAATTTTGCGTGAAATCGTTACGTTTCCGACGAATCTAGTCGAAAGTAGCGATTTCACTTTATTTTTTTGAAAAATTTCATCCTCCGGACCAACGTGACTGGGACGTTGGAACTTAGAATTTTTTCGCACCGCTACGAAAAGGCCGAAAGATCCCCTCCAAATAACTCGTTAAAAAGTGTTATAAACGTACGAATATTTTCAAGAAATCGTTATAAACTCGATAAAATACGTCGGGATTAAGCGTTTATATCGTCGGCAGACGGATATAAAAACGTTTGGACCGACACGACCGGTCGTTGGAACATAGAAAAATTCCGAGCCGGTAACGTTGGGACTTAGAAAAATTCCGAGGGCGAAAAAGTTTTTTCGAGTTTATTACGTTAAAAAGCGTTACAAGGTATGAATTTTTTTGCATAAATCGACGTAACTCGACGAAATACGTCGGGATTAATGGTTTATTTCCGTCCGAGCAACGATTTTTAAAAACGGACCTATGCGGCCGGTCGTTCGTACTTGGAAAATTTTTCGGACCGAACACTCTTTTTTCGATTAATTCGTTAAAAAGCGTTATAACGTACGAATATTTTTCAAGAAATCGTTATAACTCGATAAAATACGTCGGGATTAAGCGTTTATTATCGTCGGCAGACGGATATAAAAACGTTTGGGACCGACACGACCGGTCGTTGGAACATAGAAAAATTCCGAGCCGGTACGTTGGGACTTAGAAAAATTCCGAGGGCGAAAAAGTTTTTTCGAGTTTAATTCGTTAAAAAGCGTTACAAGGTATGAATTTTTTTGCATAAATCGACGTAACTCGACGAAATACGTCGGGATTAATGGTTTTATTTCCGTCCGAGAACGATTTTTAAAAACGGACCTATGCGGCCGGTCGTTCGTACTTAGAAAATTTTCGGACCGAACACTCTTTTTCGATTAATTCGTTAAAAAGCGTTATAACGTACGAATATTTTTCAAGAAATCGTTATAAACTCGATAAAATACGTCGGGATTAAGCGTTTATATCGTCGGCAGACGGATATAAAAACGTTTGGACCGACACGACCGGTCGTTGGAACATAGAAAAATTCCGAGCCGGTACGTTGGGACTTAGAAAAATTCCGAGGGCGAAAAAGTTTTTTCGAGTTTATTCGTTAAAAAGCGTTACAAGGTATGAATTTTTTTGCATAAATCGACGTAACTCGACGAAATACGTCGGGATTAATGGTTTATTTCCGTCCGAGAACGATTTTTAAAAACGGACCTATGCGGCCGGTCGTTCGTACTTAGAAAATTTTCGGACCGAACACTCTTTTTCGATTAATTCGTTAAAAAGCGTTATAACGTACGAATATTTTTCAAGAAATCGTGTTATAACTCGATAAAATACGTCGGGATTAAGCGTTTATATCGTCGGCAGACGGATATAAAAACGTTTGGACCGACACGACCGGTCGTTGGAACATAGAAAAATTCCGAGCCGGTACGTTGGGACTTAGAAAAATTCCGAGGGCGAAAAAGTTTTTTCGAGTTTATTCGTTAAAAAGCGTTACAAGGTATGAATTTTTTTGCATAAATCGACGTAACTCGACGAAATACGTCGGGATTAATGGTTTATTTCCGTCCGAGAACGATTTTTAAAAACGGACCTATGCGGCCGGTCGTTCGTACTTGGAAAATTTTCGGACCGAACACTCTTTTTCGATTAATTCGTTAAAAAGCGTTATAACGTACGAATATTTTTCAAGAAATCGTTATAACTCGATAAAATACGTCGGGATTAAGCGTTTATATCGTCGGCAGACGGATATAAAAACGTTTGGACCGACACGACCGGTCGTTGGAACATAGAAAAATTCCGAGCCGGTACGTTGGGACTTAGAAAAATTCCGAGGGCGAAAAAGTTTTTTCGAGTTTATTCGTTAAAAAGCGTTACAAGGTATGAATTTTTTTGCATAAATCGACGTAACTCGACGAAATACGTCGGGATTAATGGTTTATTTCCGTCCGAGAACGATTTTTAAAAACGGACCTATGCGGCCGGTCGTTCGTACTTAGAAAATTTTCGGACCGAACACTCTTTTTCGATTAATTCGTTAAAAAGCGTTATAACGTACGAATATTTTTCAAGAAATCGTTATAACTCGATAAAATACGTCGGGATTAAGCGTTTATATCGTCGGCAGACGGATATAAAAACGTTTGGACCGACACGACCGGTCGTTGGAACATAGAAAAATTCCGAGCCGGTACGTTGGGACTTAGAAAAATTCCGAGGGCGAAAAAGTTTTTTCGAGTTTATTCGTTAAAAAGCGTTACAAGGTATGAATTTTTTTGCATAAATCGACGTAACTCGACGAAATACGTCGGGATTAATGGTTTATTTCCGTCCGAGAACGATTTTTAAAAACGGACCTATGCGGCCGGTCGTTCGTACTTAAGAAAATTTTCGGACCGAACACTCTTTTTCGATTAATTCGTTAAAAAGCGTTATAACGTACGAATATTTTTCAAGAAATCGTTATAACTCGATAAAATACGTCGGGATTAAGCGTTTATATCGTCGGCAGACGGATATAAAAACGTTTGGACCGACACGACCGGTCGTTGGAACATAGAAAAATTCCGAGCCGGTACGTTGGGACTTAGAAAAATTCCGAGGGCGAAAAAGTTTTTTCGAGTTTATTCGTTAAAAAGCGTTACAAGGTATGAATTTTTTTGCATAAATCGACGTAACTCGACGAAATACGTCGGGATTAATGGTTTATTTCCGTCCGAGAACGATTTTTAAAAACGGACCTATGCGGCCGGTCGTTCGTACTTAGAAAATTTTCGGACCGAACACTCTTTTTCGATTAATTCGTTAAAAAGCGTTATAACGTACGAATATTTTTCAAGAAATCGTTATAACTCGATAAAATACGTCGGGATTAAGCGTTTATATCGTCGGCAGACGGATATAAAAACGTTTGGACCGACACGACCGGTCGTTGGAACATAGAAAAATTCCGAGCCGGTACGTTGGGACTTAGAAAAATTCCGAGGGCGAAAAAGTTTTTTCGAGTTTATTCGTTAAAAAGCGTTACAAGGTATGAATTTTTTTGCATAAATCGACGTAACTCGACGAAATACGTCGGGATTAATGGTTTATTTCCGTCCGAGAACGATTTTTAAAAACGGACCTATGCGGCCGGTCGTTCGTACTTAGAAAATTTTCGGACCGAACACTCTTTTTCGATTAATTCGTTAAAAAGCGTTATAACGTACGAATATTTTTCAAGAAATCGTTATAACTCGATAAAATACGTCGGGATTAAGCGTTTATATCGTCGGCAGACGGATATAAAAACGTTTGGACCGACACGACCGGTCGTTGGAACATAGAAAAATTCCGAGCCGGTACGTTGGGACTTAGAAAAATTCCGAGGGCGAAAAAGTTTTTTCGAGTTTATTCGTTAAAAAGCGTTACAAGGTATGAATTTTTTTGCATAAATCGACGTAACTCGACGAAATACGTCGGGATTAATGGTTTATTTCCGTCCGAGAACGATTTTTAAAAACGGACCTATGCGGCCGGTCGTTCGTACTTAGAAAATTTTCGGACCGAACACTCTTTTTCGATTAATTCGTTAAAAAGCGTTATAACGTACGAATATTTTTCAAGAAATCGTTATAACTCGATAAAATACGTCGGGATTAAGCGTTTATATCGTCGGCAGACGGATATAAAAACGTTTGGACCGACACGACCGGTCGTTGGAACATAGAAAAATTCCGAGCCGGTACGTTGGGACTTAGAAAAATTCCGAGGGCGAAAAAGTTTTTTCGAGTTTATTCGTTAAAAAGCGTTACAAGGTATAAATTTTTTTACGGGAATCGTTCTATCTCTATTAAATACGTCGGGATTAAACATTTTTATCGATTTTTTCAAAAAATTAGCGTTCGTCGAACTGACACGACTGGGATATTTTTCTAATTTTTTCGTTAATTAACGTTACAAGGTATATATTTTTTTGCATATTTCTACTTATTTTAACGTATTGTAATTGATTATAAACTTATTTTTTGTCCGTATTCGATAAAAGAGTATGTTTACTGATGCAATTTTTCGGTGAAAAAAAAAATTAATTTTTTGGTAAAAATGCATTTCTATTATGTTAATAAAACGTCTGGTAATGTATTTCGATGGTTGGATATTGGCTTTGTATAGTAGTGATCGAGCGTTCGCGAGACTAAGTTCCAGCGTCCCTTCCGAACGGTACGTTGCTACGGAGGTTTTGCACCGTAAGCGCGCGGCCGCTAGCCCGGCCGGCGCCGGCCTTCCGGCTGGCGCTTTCGTATCTATAAGAGAGACGTCGAGCCGGACGGTTCGGTCGGAACAGCGTTGAGCGCGTGGCTATTCTACGGCCTCGGTTGAGAATTCAGTCACCGCTCCTCGAGTCTTAGTGTATTTTACGCTATTTCTCGACTGTTCCTCCGTTCTCGTTCTGGTTTTTTCTCTACACTGCTGCGCCGCGGGTCGCTGTCCTGGACGTAATGACCAAATATCGTGGCAAGGTTCCCCTGAGTCGGGAAGCTGGTGACCTGTGTGTACGTATTCTAACAAAAATTGTTAGATGCGTGTGTGCTTGTACTAACTGAGCATCGATTCATTCAAAAGAGTATAACCGTCTGCTTTCTATAAAAACTTCTGCTTTCGCAGAAGTATCCGATGAGGCGGTAGGAGCGTACTATCTTTGCGTAGTATGTCTTCTGCCGAAAATGTTCTACCGATTGAAAGAATATTCTTACGGTATGTCCAGCGCGACGCACTGGGATACGCGCTTGTTCGTTCAGCGTGAGGTGCGTATACGTGCTTTACCGCTAAGATATTCTAATAAGTCTTTTTACACGAAGACAGCATTATGGAAATGTTCCTTTAGAAGTACGATTCTAAACATTTTATATAAGACTATGAGAAAGAGAGAGAGAGAAGAGAGGAGGTGGAGTTGAGAATTACAAAGTGGCTGCGAGCGGCGTTCGAAGATTATTACTGAACTATGGGTGTATCTCGAACGTCGCTAGGAGATATATTTTATAGATATATCTATCTTAAGAACGAAAAGTCTCGTCGTACGGTGCTTACGTCCCACCTACGACACGAAGAGAACTTAAACGAAATTTATAAGAATTGTTATACGAATAAGATCCCTGGTTGATCCTGCCAGTAGTCATATGCTTGTCTCAAAGATTAAGCCATGCATGTCTCAGTACATGCCGCATTAAGGTGAAACCGCGAATGGCTCATTAAATCAGTTATGGTTTCTTAGATCATACCTACATTTACTTGGATAACTGTGGTAATTCTAGAGCTAATACATGCAAACAGATTCCGACCAGAGATGGTAGGAATGCTTTTATTAGATCAAAACCAATCGGTGGCGGATGGCTCGTCTGTCCGTCCATCGTTTGTTTTGGTGACTCTGAATAACTTTGTGCTGATCGCATGGTCATCTAGCACCGGCGACGCATCTTTCAAATGTCTGCCTTATCAACTGTCGATGGTAGGTTCTGCGCCTACCATGGTTGTAACGGGTAACGGGGAATCAGGGTTCGATTCCGGAGAGGGAGCCTGAGAAACAGCTACCACATCCAAGGAAGGCAGCAGGCGCGCAAATTACCCACTCCCGGCACGGGGAGGTAGTGACGAAAAATAACGATACGGGACTCATCCGAGGCCCCGTAATCGGAATGAGTACACTTTAAATCCTTTAACGAGGACCAATTGGAGGGCAAGTCTGGTGCCAGCAGCCGCGGTAATTCCAGCTCCAATAGCGTATATTAAAGTTGTTGCGGTTAAAAAGCTCGTAGTTGAATCTGTGTGTCACAGTGTCGGTTCACCGCTCGCGGTGTTTAACTGGCATTATGTGGTACGTCCTATCGGTGGGCTTAGCTCCTCGCGGGCGGTCCAACTAATATCCCATCGCGGTGCTCTTCACTGAGTGTCGAGGTGGGCCGATACGTTTACTTTGAACAAATTAGAGTGCTTAAAGCAGGCTACCTTCGCCTGAATACTGTGTGCATGGAATAATGGAATAGGACCTCGGTTCTATTTTGTTGGTTTTCGGAGCCCCGAGGTAATGATTAATAGGGACAGATGGGGGCATTCGTATTGCGACGTTAGAGGTGAAATTCTTGGATCGTCGCAAGACGGACAGAAGCGAAAGCATTTGCCAAAAATGTTTTCATTAATCAAGAACGAAAGTTAGAGGTTCGAAGGCGATCAGATACCGCCCTAGTTCTAACCATAAACGATGCCAGCCAGCGATCCGCCGAAGTTCCTCCGATGACTCGGCGGGCAGCTTCCGGGAAACCAAAGCTTTTGGGTTCCGGGGGAAGTATGGTTGCAAAGCTGAAACTTAAAGGAATTGACGGAAGGGCACCACCAGGAGTGGAGCCTGCGGCTTAATTTGACTCAACACGGGAAACCTCACCAGGCCCGGACACCGGAAGGATTGACAGATTGATAGCTCTTTCTTGATTCGGTGGGTGGTGGTGCATGGCCGTTCTTAGTTGGTGGAGCGATTTGTCTGGTTAATTCCGATAACGAACGAGACTCTAGCCTGCTAAATAGACGTAACTTATGGTATCTCGAAGGCCCCCGGCTTCGGTCGGTGGGTTTTTACTACCAACGTACAAACAAATCTTCTTAGAGGAACAGGCGGCTTCTAGCCGCACGAGATTGAGCAATAACAGGTCTGTGATGCCCTTAGATGTTCTGGGCCGCACGCGCGCTACACTGAAGGAATCAGCGTGTTTTCCCTGGCCGAAAGGCCCGGGTAACCCGCTGAACCTCCTTCGTGCTAGGGATTGGGGCTTGCAATTATTCCCCATGAACGAGGAATTCCCAGTAAGCGCGAGTCATAAGCTCGCGTTGATTACGTCCCTGCCCTTTGTACACACCGCCCGTCGCTACTACCGATTGAATGATTTAGTGAGGTCTTCGGACTGGTGCGCGGCCAATGTGATAAGCATTGCCGATGTTACCGGGAAGATGACCAAACTTGATCATTTAGAGGAAGTAAAAGTCGTAACAAGGTTTCCGTAGGTGAACCTGCGGAAGGATCATTAACGATACGATACCAAAAGAATTTGACTTGAACACATATAAAAACTATGAAATATATATCACAATGGTCGGTAAGGAGCCGTACTCCTCCTGTATCGACGAAAGTATATACGACGTATTAACAAGCTATATACTTTAACAAACGAAAACGCCAGGGAGCTTGGCAACCTCCGTTGGCACGAATAGAAATATTCTTAAGGAGGAGACGACCCTCCAGCTACGGAATTATACGAAGAGAAGGTGGCACTCTCTCTCGATCATCGGGATGAAGAGATATATATATACAAGTATAAAAACGAAATGCGAATGAAACTTATTCGAGGCGCCTGCGTGAGGTCGTAAACAGAAAGACCCGCCGTCTCCGAATAAAACATATAACATATAATATATATATATATGAAATTCTAATAAAAGGGAACTCTAGCTTCGAAAGAGCCAACAAAAGTTAAGGCTCGATATCAAACGAAAAAATTACGATGGAAACCAGGTGTAAAGAGAAATGCAGTCGTGGCGCCTGCGAGAGGCCGTACACAGAAAGACCCGCCGTCACGATCTCGTATTTCGTATTTGCATCGTGGAAACCGTACAAACGAAATATAAAAGTCCATGCAAACTAATAAGAAAATCTCTAAAGTGCCTCGTGTCGGAGTGATCATGCTCGCCTATTCTCTTCTATGTTTCGTGGTCTGTGTTGCGTTTGTTCTCCTCCTAGCAACGGGACATATCGAAGACTCCTCTTTGGGATCGAACGAAGCGTCTAGAACGAGTCGACGAGAGCGAAAGAACTTGTAGCGAGTCGCGCAGAGCGAAAGGATACCGATATACATCTTCGAAGGTTCTCTTCGAAGATCCATGGATACCTTCTGCGTCGACTTCTCTCGTCTCTTTCATCGAAACTCTCGTCGTTCTCGAAACGTGCTTCCTACCCAAAGGGCGTGTGCTCTTCGTATGTCGTTTCGTTCGAAATAACGAAACCACGTGTAACATACTCGTGGATCGGGTAACCTAGAACGAAGACGCATCGCGTGGATGTTGGCCCGCTATGCGACGATGACCGATGATGATGATGATGATGATGATGATGATATGATGATGATGTCGATGTCGACGACGACGACGATGAAGACGATGTGTAGCAACGATTCGTAACTAGTCTAGCCGAAGTTCGTTCAGAGGGGAACGCCGCCGGCTTCGAAGCCTCGATGTCGTGAGTCGGACACCCGTGCCGTCGCTAGAGTTTTTCAAACTCTGCTTCTGGATATTGGGACGAAAGACCGCTCGAGGACGACGACAGCCGTGCGTGCGTATCCCATCGAATTTTTTTTACACCACCTGAACGAGACTAAAGTTTCGTCTAGTTGATCGTCTACCGTCGCATAATGTATATTATATACCGTTCAGAGGGGACCGGCTGTCTATCCTCGTTGTCGTGAGTCGGACACCCGTGCCGTCGCTAGAGTTTTTCAAACTCTGCTTCTGGATATCGGGACGAAAGACCGCGCGAGGACGACGGATGCGAGTCCCATCGAATTTTTGACTTACACACTACCTGAACGAGACTTAAAGTTTCATATTATATACCGTTCAGAGGGGACCGGCTGTCTATCCTCGTTGTCGTGAGTCGGACACCCGTGCCGTCGCTAGAGTTTTTCAAACTCTGCTTCTGGATATCGGGACGAAAGACCGCGCGAGGACGACGGATGCGAGTCCCATCGAATTTTTGACTTACACACTACCTGAACGAGACTTAAAGTTTCATATAATATACCGTTCAGAGGGGACCGGCTGTCTTTCCTCGTTGTCGTGAGTCGGACACCCGTGCCGTCGCTAGAGTTTTTCAAACTCTGCTTCTGGATATCGGGACGAAAGACCGCGCGAGGACGACGGATGCGAGTCCCATCGAATTTTTTATTTACACACTACCTGAACGAGACTTAAAGTTTCATCCAGTTTGTCGTCTATCATCGCATATATAATATACCGTTCAGAGGGGACCGGCTGTCTATCCTCGTTGTCGTGAGTCGGACACCCGTGCCGTCGCTAGAGTTTTTCAAACTCTGCTTCTGGATATCGGGACGAAAGACCGCGCGAGGACGACGGATGCGAGTCCCATCGAATTTTTGACTTACACACTACCTGAACGAGACTTAAAGTTTCATATAATATACCGTTCAGAGGGGACCGGCTGTCTTTCCTCGTTGTCGTGAGTCGGACACCCGTGCCGTCGCTAGAGTTTTTCAAACTCTGCTTCTGGATATCGGGACGAAAGACCGCGCGAGGACGACGGATGCGAGTCCCATCGAATTTTTGATTTACACACTACCTGAACGAGACTTAAAGTTTCATCCAGTTTGTCGTCTATCATCTCATATATAATATACCGTTCAGAGGGGACCGGCTGTCTATCCTCGTTGTCGTGAGTCGGACACCCGTGCCGTCGCTAGAGTTTTTCAAACTCTGCTTCTGGATGTTGGGACGAAAGACCGCGCGAGGACGATGGATGCGTGTCCCATCGAATTTTTGATTTACAAGACACACACTACCTGAACGAGACTAAAGTTTCATCGAGTTTATCATCGCATAACCCGTTCGGAGGGGACCGGCTGTCTATCCTCGTTGTCGTGAGTCGGACACCCGTGCCGTCGCTAGAGTTTTTCAAACTCTGCTTCTGGATATCGGGACGAAAGACCGCGCGAGGACGATGGCTGCGAGTCCCATCGAATTTTTGTTTTTTTTTTTTTTTTTAAAGAAAAAACACCACCCGAACGGAGATGTGTTCTATCTTTCGTCGATTTTTCATGCTTTCAGTCGGTCGCGTGGTCGCCATCCGTTCGGAGGGGATCGCCGGCTTCGAAACCTCGATGTCGTGAGTCGGACACCCGTGCCGTCGCTAGAGTTTTTCAAACTCTGCTTCTGGATATTGGGACGAAAGACCGCTCGAGGCGGACGGCCGCGCGAATCCCATCGAATCTTTACTATCACCCGAACGATGGAGAGATGCACGCGCGCTGTTTCTTGAATAATTGGACGAGAGAGTAGAATCAAACACATATATAACATGGGCTAGCCACCGTGCTTACTCGTTCGCGAGATCGTGTGCTGTACAGAGGATTCAGAATCGGGTGTATATATCCCCGTCGTTTCCTGACGAACGGAGCTTCGATCTCGATGGTTGTTATATATCATAATGTACTTTACGCCCGGCCGGCGAACGCGCGTATCTTCGCGCGTTCGTCGTTTTCTTTTTTTTTCGAACGTTTTTGTGTCGTCAATCCTATGGCGACTTCTGCGCGTTCGATTCCCGTTGGTCGAACGTGACGGAACTCGGCTTCGCTAGAACCGAGAAGAGTACATTTGAGTATTGAACTGTTGTAAATTTATAAAAGATTACCCTGAACGGTGGATCACTTGGCTCGTGGGTCGATGAAGAACGCAGCTAATTGCGCGTCAACGTGTGAACTGCAGGACACATGAACATCGACATTTCGAACGCACATTGCGGTCCACGGATACAATTCCTGGACCACGCCTGGCTGAGGGTTGCTCACGTAAACCTAAGACTGCTTGCGTTGCGTATCGTTACTCTCCGTATCTGTCTCTCTCTGTCCCTTCTTGCCTTAACAACCCGCCGTCGTTCTTCTTTATATAAGAGAACGTTTCAGAGTCGGACGAAGGTACAAGAACGAGGATACGAATAAGAGCGGACGGAGAGAACATACGCGACGTACGAGCGATTGTTGGACGCTCGTCGGCGTTCGTCGCGGTCGTGCAGAGACCGTGCAAGTCGTACGCATGCTCGATATATAATCTATCGTGTTCACGGGAGACTACGAAACTCTACCTCTGTCTCTCTCTGTCCCTTCTTGCCTTGACAACCCGCCGTCGTTCTTCTTAAAAATTATAAGAGAACGTTTCAGAGTCGGACGAAGGTATACGAAGGGATACGAATAAGAGCGGAGAGAACCGGTCACGGACCTGCGTGAGTGCTCGCGGCGTCGTGAGTCGTCCTTACGAGGGCGACCGCCCGCTTATGCACCGCTTCGTGTATCGGTTATCGAACGTATATACTCGTAGTGTTCTCCTCGTGACCGATTTTTTTTTCATATCAGGCGATATATGCTACGTTTGCCGGTGTTCGACGCACGAAGGTCCGCGCCCCCGACGTCGTCTTAAAAGAATATTATATTTGGCGAGACTGAGAGAGAAAGCAAATATGGGAACTCGGTCGAGAGAGGAGAGAAGAGAGAACCAAAAAAAAAACCTAAACTCGATGGCGTGCGAAACTTTGCCATAATCTACCGTCTTTTCTTAAGACTCTCGTACAGCCCCAGGGATCGAATGCCCACTCCGTCTCTTCGCGAAAGCGACTGACAACAACGAGGACCGTCGCATCGATGGGTCGTCGTTGCGTTTTACACGCTCTGTGCTTTTTTACAAGCCCCGAAAGTATCAGCCGTAGATCCGGGAACGCACACACGCGAGATTTCTTCGAGCGCTCTGACGACTTAGGGAGGTATGATCCCCAGCGTCGCGCGGAGATCGGAGAGTACACGTACTCGTATCGGGACGAATTTTCCCCGTCGTCGTGTATCTCTCTGCCCGCGCGCCTGGCTCCCGAAAAGCCACGTTCGTCGGAAATCTTACATATTATATATGTAACGCGTGTGCGAACTAGCGTGTGTCTAAGATCGGCTATACACGGGTGCTGCTGTAACTACAAGCTCGAGGTGTTTTCCGCAGCGTTTCTGTACCCGAGGAAGATGCGCATGTGAGTCCGTTACGAAGTTGTTCGTACGGTCGTCGTCGTCGGAGAGATCGTAGACGAGGAAGAAGACGATCCCCTTTGGCGAGGCTCGAGAAAAAAACTTTGAGAGAGACGAGGTATACACGCGCGTACGACTATGTCGTGCGCGCGTGTGATTTTTTTTTTATGGCAATTCGACGCTTCGAGAATAGAGAAAAGAGAGTGTTGGTCATCCCATGCCTCTTCGTCGTCTATCGCTGGACCGCGCATCCTAACGTCGCGCCGGTCGTCCAGTCCCCGAACACACACACCCACCCGACGGTACGTCTCGCTCGCTTTTTCACTTGCGTGAGTTCCCGTACCGGGAACCGCTGGAATCGTCGAGAGAAGAGAA